>NW_008795405.1:5253082-5256267 GCF_000699145.1 Aptenodytes forsteri | reverse complement strand
CTTGTATTTTAAAACTCCCACCACTAACTGGGACCCAAAATCTCTTTTCAAAAATTAACAACAAGCTTCCATCATGGAGATTTTTTTATCTCCACTTAGCTGAAAGTAACAGCAAGTCTTAAAACTTCTTTCTAAATAAAAATGCAGATGGCAAAAATCACTCATTCATATATATTTTCAGAGAAAACAGTGTTCAAAGTACCCATTTTTTGTAGTTGTTTCCATGGCTTGTGTAATATTTTGTCTCAAGGTAATTTTAAATGTAAAAAAAGTAATTTATTAATTCATTTATATTTTGAAAGGTTACTGTTGACTTTAAAATCACACATTTGGAAAGCCTCTGCAATGTAATTTAAAATCATAATGAATTAAAATGAAAGTTTTTTTATAAATTTATTTTATTTTACATTTCATATAACAGAAAATTAATACATTCTCGATTTACTACTTTCACTGTGACTCCTATAAAAATCACTAGAATGTTAAAATCCCAAATAAAACACGAGATTAATTACGTTGAGTCTAAAACTGGTAGTGGTAGAATTTAAAACAAATTATAGGGAACTTACAAATGCCTTTTTATATGCACTTAAATTTCAGGCTTACGTCAACGTAGTGATATATATTTACACAGGTACACTGCTGTAAATACGTAAAGTCTCAGTCCCTCTAGGACTCCTTAATAAACATGTAATATTCTATTGCAGGTAGTCCTACTGAAGCCCAGGGTGCTCCTCGGAGCACACCAGTTAGTACTAAGCATTTGCAACATCTCCCTGTAAATGGAAGAATGCTATTAAGTTTTATGAACCATTTTGAGATCAGTGGATTAAAATTACTGATAAAGTGCAAAGAATTATTATTTATTAAATGATAACTTGTATAGGTTGTGAAATATCTGAGAGTACGGGGCTGAATTCGTGACTGATTCTCAGCTGTGTTACAGGCTGGCTGTGATGAGTTGCATGGCAACTCCTCTCTACAATATTCACTCTTCTTTTCAAAGGCATTCAAAGAACTTCTGGGTGTTTTTCCTGTTTTTCACTGCAGCTCCTAGTGTACAGTTTCTGAAAAGGACCGGCAAGAAATCCAACAAAACCAAGCTGATGGAGTGCTGAGATGTTGCTGAGGAAGTATGAGAATGTTTTGTGAAAGAAACAGTCAGGAGATTTCCTACTCTGATCTGCAGGCTCAGTGTCTGAATTTTTGCCTATTGCCCCCGAGCCCTTGAAAACACAAATAAGTAATAGCAAATAAACAAAATTATGTTGTACTCCCTAAAGAGGGGAGAAAGTCAAAGGAATATCATTTTCCGTCTCTGTTGAATTCTTAAACTACTCAGTCTCTATCATACTCCAGCCACAGAATATTTCATGCCCCAAAAATTGAAAGATGAGCATATTGGAGGTTTCTGGATTTACTTAATTCCTCTACATCTTCATCACTGATTCTTTTTTTTAATTCAAAGTTAATGGATGAAAGAAAGAGTATGGGCCTGACTCTGATCTCTCATGTAATTAGTTGTACGACAGAAGAATCTCTTCCAATCCTCATGGAGTTATGCAGGCAAAACTGGAAAAGTGTTCTGGTTTATAAAAAAGCTATTTTAATCCATTCTGATCTCTGGAGAATATTTTTCTGATGTACCTGCCACTGAATTCTCAAGAGTTTAGGTTGACTACCTCGGCCAGAGTTTCAAAAGATCTTATTTCCTATTGAAGCACTAGAGTAAGTAGTTTCATTTTTCAAAAGAGCACTAACAACCAAGATCTTTAGAAAATCTAGTGTTGGTATCACCAGGTGTCACCACGGAATTCTTTTTTCAGTCCAGCACCATTACGAGCACTGAGCATTTGAACACTGGGATCCTAACTGCCCTTTTTGAGGCTTCCACTGTTCTTGATTAAACAGTGCCAATTTTTCCGTGTTAGATACTGTCACGTATGAACTTTATGTACATGAACCATATACTCTTCATCCATAGCGGTACAGTAGTAATTTGGACAGACTGTTGATGGGAGTGAGGGGAAAAGAGCCGAGAGGTTTGTCAGTTTTAGAGCAGCAGAAATGATTTAGATACAAGCTATGCCTGTAGTGGGGATGATTTTTATTTTTTTTTTATCTTGGGGAAGAATCTCTTTGAATAGTTTCAGTTTAATACTCCTTTTAAGAAAGATATAATCACTCTCCTTTGGTTTATTTGAAAGCTTTGTAGTACTCCAACACTCCGTGCAGGAAATGTGCCTTCAAGGTAAGCATACATTTACTCCCTGAAGCTATTCCCACTTTCAGACTTCTTTCTATTTCTCATTATGGTTGTGTTTCATTTTTGTACTGTGGTAATACTTGAGGTATTGCAGGGAATTTTGCCTAGAAAAATAAACTTAAACAGTCTTTGATCACAAGGGGTAAAGATGAATGACGTCTCCGGGCAGCTGAGCTTATTTTAGTGAATGCCTCTTACATTTATTAACTATGGACACTCTGCTAGCAAAGGAAAATGGGCAAATTCAGCTGAGAAATACTGTAACTCACTGATGTTATTTTTGTCCTTTATTTTATTTAGACTCAAATTTAGTCATCCTATGAAGGAGGCAGATTTTAGGTTCTTCACTGTAGCAGTATCATAAGAAACACTGCAGAAATAATTCACCTTTTCTGGGGGTTGCTGGCTAACATATTTACTTGACAGGACGTCCAAGACCTGTTGGTCTACCTGTCCACTTAACTTATCTGCTAAAACTCCCTCTTGATCATTCACCTCCCAGGATAGAGAGCAACTGTATGCAAAAGAGCATGAAAGCAAGAGGAAAAGGTGTATAAAGTTCAGCCTGAAGGTACTTACTCTGTTGCTTGCATGAAATTCTCAGTAATTTCCTTGGCCCTTGAATGCACACAGACTAATCAAGCCCTTGATAGGTCACCTCTGTTCCAGAGGGTGAAAAATTCCTTTCAGTGACTCTTAGCAGCTCATGTTTATAGCTGTATTCATCTCCAGAACTGGCCAGCACAAGAATTTGCAGCACGCAGAGATCACTTATGGATGAAGTACTTACTTACCCTCTTCTACCACTAAAGTTAAATCTGTATCATGAGTTGTCTGAGATAAGAAATTTTGTGTCATAACAGGCATAGCTGTTCCGAGCCTTCCTGTTTTGTTCAGCCACCCACCCACCCACCCACCC
>NW_008795405.1:5238803-5252674 GCF_000699145.1 Aptenodytes forsteri | reverse complement strand
CATCCATCCATCCTCCCATCCGTCCTACCCTCCCTCCCTCTCTCTCCTATACTTGCAATTCATTCTTTGCACTATTGACATTGATTGGTTTGATGATTATTTTGTAACATGTTCCTACCTTTTTGTTTTGTAAAGTAAGAAAGTCTATACACTGGCTAACTTTGTAGAAGTGGTTAATTTTTTTTTCTTTTTATTTTATCAGTTGAAATGGGATGTCATGTTTTGTTTGAACTATGGGAAAACTTAAATAAATGTTAAGATGAAACAGCATATCCACATTTTCACTGTGAAATTGAAGTTGTATGTGCTGTATATTCTGGTAAGTCAAAAGTCTTGAATTCAGAAGAGGAAAAGGGAGTGTTTTGAATGGCATAAAGGACATAAATTAGAGGTAATAGGACTATATACAGAAGAGAGATTATTTCATTTGATCATCCAGACTGAATGATAGACTGCAAAGGAAATGGAGCAGGCCTAGAGCTTGAGCCACGTAACAGACGTGTGGAGCAGTGCTGACATAATATAGAAGAGGATCCAACATTTGAATGAAGCCATCCTGAAACAAAGTAATTGAGAATTGAAGTTTCTGCTCAGTGGGTCTCTTCTACTTCTGTTCTCTGACCGCTAAAGCCAGGAGTACATGAGAGGGCAGCGTCTTCCTGTGATCAGAACAACTGTTTGCAAAGCAAGTGTAAGGATAAGGTCTAAATACAGAGTCCTCTGCTATGATTCTCTGTGTTCTTTCAAACTTCAGTAAGCCATGTATCATTTCATACATCTTTCCACTTCTCTCACAGTCACTGAGAAAAGTTGCAGTCTGCTGTTAGAATTAGACCGAAGAGCTGGGCAGTCTCATTGACCAAAGAAAATGAGATACCCATCATAAGGGCTGCTCAGATTATTGCTCTGAGCTCAGCACATCCTCCATAGTATGCCTCAGTACAACTGACAGTGAGTCAATCATTTTACAGTATAAGAAAATGGAGGTACACAGGGAACGATGCCTCATGTTCGTTATTCAAGAGTAACTCGCGTCAGCCAGAAGAAAGAAGGAAAGTTAAATAGATTCAAGGGCTGTTAGTAATAGCAGTTTATTTACTATAATTCAGATATTCAGTGGCATTTGGAAATGTTACTATCAAATTGGGAGGGTAGAATTATATCAGCCATGATAGCTTGATAATATGCAAAATGGTTTTAAAAAGAGAGTTCTAGAAAAAGCTGAAAGTTTTAAACCAGGGAGCTCAAAGTTCCTTGGCAACAGTGCAGTCCTTCGAGACAAGCCAAAATAATACCCTGCAAGAGATGGAGAAGTCAGAGTGCCAGCACAATGTGTACCCAAACAAAAAACATCACCAGAGTGAGATAGCACAATTTGGAGAGAAAAAACCACCACAGTTTTCTTTCAGTGCTCTTAGTTGCCATGATTGCCCTTACCATCTAATCCAGGTATGTTGTAAATTTATGAGTAGAACAAAAGCTGCTGAAGGTCAGCTGAGGTGAAGCAAAAGATAGAGAAGCAGCCCATTGTTTCAGCTTAGGTGCAGGTCTGTGTCACAGCAGGTGTGTCTGAAACATGAAGCACCAGTCCCAGAAAAAACCTCCTGTCCTTTTGCTCACAGTATTAGAAGCCTAACAGCAACTGCCATATATAAAAAAGTAGTTGGAATAGTATTTTAAACACCAGCTATGAAAGGTGTCTTTCTCAACCCTGAATAATGGGACAGCAAAGCCTGAAGGAGAGGGGTGACTATACCACCGCCTGCAGCTGCACTGGGGTGTCACAACATGTGGCAAACACGTGCTGGGGGTGTGGGCAGACTGATCCTTCCCTGCTCAGGGGCTCTCTGCAGTATCCCGGTTGCTACTGCCCCAGGGGCTGTAGATAAACTGGGAGCAACCAGCTTGGCCTAAAGAGCTTCTGAAGGGATAGGAGGAATACAGGGTGAATACAGCTGAAAGTAATTTCCTAAGGTGAGAGCCTCTTTTGTAAGGGTTTCCCTTTTGCAGAACAGAAAAGGAGAGCTCTACTCTCTGCGTGGAAGCAAAGACATTTGTTAGGGCATGGTCAGTTCAGCAATTGTATTAATACAGAGAGTACTCAGATTAAAAAGGAATGAAATAGGAAAACCTCATGTCAGTGCACAGATGCAGGCAGAAGCGTAGCAGAGTACTGGCTTCTGGTCAAGAGAAACAAAAGCAAAACTGCAGACAGTTTTCAACTAAGAGATGAATAGAGCTCAATCATTACAGCATCCTCTGTCCCCACCTTCCTTTGATCAAAATCTTGTCTAAATTGCACTGCATCAGTCAGCAGGCTTTTTTTTTTTCCCCCCAAGCTGTTATAGGTACCCTTTGCCCAGGAGGAAGAACTGTCCCTGGCAGTCAGGAAGTGACAGTTGGTACAAGAGGAACAACCAGGGGAGTGCGGGTGGCAAAATAGGATATGCTGAAGTTACAATCTCAACAGAGAAAAATGTGTGCTAATACCTCATGAAGTCCCGTGACAAGTCAGGAATTGTGCAAAAAATGTGACTTGGGGAGTCCCAGTCTACAAACACTGACCCTGGGAACAAAGGAAAAAAAATAGTAAAAAATTTAGTATGAGTATTATGTGAACAAATAGAATTGGATTTGGAACTGAACCACATTGTCAAAATCAGCTCTCAAATGGTACAGGGCCAGAGGACCTAAAAGACACAGGATGCTGAAAGTGTGAGTTGACAGTGACGTTTCTGCATGGTAAGTTGGGGTTTGTGGTATGGGTCCTACCTAGAGAAGTGAACTGCAGAGTGGAACGATAAGGCATTTAGCTGTGTGTTCACGCTCCCCAGGTTCACCGGAGCTAAGGGACTGTTGCTCTCCAGTGGTCATTGCAAGCTGCCAGGTTTTTGCCTAGACTACTGACCCGCTGCATCAGGCAGACTCAATGAAACACAAGTCACACTGGTTTTCAGGACTGTGAACCCCATGCAGAATTTAGCCCGTTGTTGACACACTGAAAACCAGATAGATCTCAAAACTGGGTGTAAGAGCTGACTACCTCAATTGATTCCATGTTCAGCTGAGAAAAGGCCAACAGACAATTTTTCAATGGTGTTGACTGCTCTTTTCACCCAAGCAGTCCTTACCTGTCTGCACATGCACAGAATCAGTTTAAATTTACATCCATAAAGCACTTTCAATACCTCCAACAGAAAATGCTATAAAAGGATAACTTTTAACTACTGTCTATTAAAAAACAAAAGCATTCGTGTGTGTTGTATAGGCATGCATAGGCCTATACAATTATGTATTGTATGATGACAAGAACAGTAGTTTGACCTTTTTATTTTCTGGCCACTCTTCTAAAAGACAGACACCCCCCCACCGCGCCGAGGTACACCACTGGGGCTAAGTCCGAGTCTGGGCAGCCAAGCCCACCGCTCCCATATGGTAAACCTCCATGCAGCTACTGCCTCATTCTGGAAGTACCAAAATTCCCAGGAGCTCTCATAAATTTGCATGAAAGATATCTACGCACACCTACTGTTCCTGTGCATGCCTCAGACTACCACAGTCCTAGACGGTTATATAGCCAAGTCCAGCTTGGGTTTTCAAGCCAAGCGTTCGCCTACCTTCCGTCTCTCGAGGATTCTAACCTGCTGCCGTGCTCAGAATGAGCATTGTGTGCTATAAACCTGCTCAGTCGTCAGAGCACTGCACTGCAGGTAAGCGAACAGGGTTTGGCTTCCTTTCTCCTTCTTGTTTGAGGCTACCTGGAGGGGCGGGACAGAGGTGGAGACAGTTCAAGACTGAAAAGAGGGACTGAAGACTTCCAGGGTTTAGAGTATTGCCCAGGTTTGTCAATCCTTGACTGCAGTTTCTGAAATGCTGTCGAGTAAATTATGGAAGTAGTCCTTGGAGCAGGAACTAGACACCAGACCTGCCCTCTCCCTCCAGACAAATTTCTTTCTCTGCTGAGCTCACCGAACCTGGAAGGCCTGCTGCCCAGTGAAAGTACTTTATAGGATAAGTAATAGCACCATTTGAGGATAGTGCCTTATCTGTTTGCTGAGGTGCTATGGAAATAGAAATGTTTAAATACGTCCTTGTGCTGTATTTTCTAAGAAGTAATTTGTTATAAAAAGTCTCCTTCCTGAAACAAAATGATCCTTCTGTATTAGAGCTTGGGAAGAATACAACTATATGCCTTTGAAATAAATCCCTTACAGCATGGGGACAGTTTTCCTTCCCAGCACCCACAAAAAGCACATGAAAATCAGTTTCAATCTGTCCTGAAGTAATTTCTTACCTAATTTTTAGGTTTAAGAAAAAGATGTACTAGTTACTAATTTTCAGCTTATGTTAATTATTTAACATTTACTATGCATTATGAACCTACTTTTATAGAAGTTACAGCCAACAGTCACTGCTCTCAATGAGAGTGCTACTGGACAATTTTAGCACAAAGAGGGAAATTTTGAAAACATATTTCTCTGATTTGTTTTCTGCTGGGGTTATTATACTGGCATAGGAGTTCTGCCTCCCTCTTGTGGCTACATCTGTTACTTTCGACTTGGAAAAGAAACATGTACAGTGCAGCCACAATCAGAGTTCACGATAGTTACCTTCCTGATAGAAGCCTCCTCCTCAAGTTTGCTAGAAAAGCCCCATTATGTTGGGAATCTCCCATACAAAAAATTTCTACATAAGGGAGAGATTCTTTTCCACTTTCATGTGGGAACAACTGAACACGTTTGATAAAATCAGTCATAATTCATGCTGGTGACATTTTGTAAGTGACTCTGAATGTTCGGATTCAAGTCAGCCAAATGTATGAGCTCCACCTAGGAGTTATTAAGGTATATTCCAGGTGATGTGGTATTTTCAAGTAGTGCAAAAACTCGTGCCCTATACATTTTAGGATATCACTTTGTCCTTTCTTATCACCTTCCATTTAAATAACATGTAGTCCTTTTCAAACATTAAGAAATTAAGCTATCTGAAGAGTTAACTGCAATAAAAGACTGTACCTCTCAGATGATAAGAAAGCTAAGATAGCATTAAATCGCTGCCTTGGAATGATAGAGCCCCAGCTGAATGCAGATCTAATGTCCCTCCATTGTTTCCCTAACCCAGAAGAACATCTTCTCCCTTCAAGGTCCTTAGCAGACTTCCAGCATTTGTAGCGTGATTTACCTTGAGTGTCTCTGCTCTGTGCCCTTGTATTCTTCATTCCTTAGCAATTTACACTGATACCAATATAGCACATTGCCTGCCGCAACATTCAGAAAGACATGTGAATTGTGTCTCGAAAGCCATAGCTGGAAACTGGGCAGGAGGGACCTGGGATTTGTAGCAGAGGTCTACAGTAATGGAAAGAGAGTAAGCTGCACAGCTTAAACACTACCGCTGGTCTTCTTGCTTTGTTAGGTCTGAAGGAAAGTGACTCTGTAGTTCTGCACCACTGTGACTTGGTGGCATCCTCCAGCTTCATCTCCAATTTCAGCTGGCTTTGGCAGCAGGGCAAGGGACTTGCTTTGACCACTCATACGTTTATGTAACTGTCTGGGTGATGTGAATGGAGATATTATCACTTTGGCTTTGAAGGTACTCTCATCTGCTTCATGTTAGATGATACCCATCAGCACTTCCTTGGCAGCTGGCCAGTGAAAACATTCACGGGAGCTGAGCCCAGCCCCGTGCAGACTCTGCCAGGGGCTGGCTGCAGCAACAGCTAGAACTTCTTGGGAAAAATCATCCCTGGCGCCTACAGACCACATCCAATAAAGGCAGTGTTGGGCCCTCGCCCTACAACATACTACATCTGTATCTGGCCAGATGGGTCAGAGCATGGATCAGTCCTTCCAGCACAAATGCAGCCATCTGAAAACTCTATAAACTGGAAGTGCTGTTTTCTGCTCATCACGTGCTCTGCCCATACCATAAAACAGGGTGCAAGGAAAATTGCAGGTATAGTGGGTGCGATGAGATGCCGCACTAGAAATGTTTTCTTTCAACAGAGACACAGACAGACGTGCAGACTACTAATCTGCCTAGAGTCAGTCTGTGGGAGAAATGAGATGGCTGATGTCAGTAGGTCATATTGCAAAGCTAGGAAGATTTGTAGTGGAAGATGATGCTTAAGATGGAAAAACAATCTTTCATCTAAAGCAGCAAGGCAGGGAGTAGGAACAAGCGGCTAAGGGGAAATGTGAGCTCTGGTCTGTAAATGCAGCTTCACTTTTTTTATGTTTGCAGCTGTCAAAATCTTGGTATGCCCAAGAATCACAGCTTACACATCATGTAGCATGAAGACTCGAGCGGAGAGGAGCTCTGGAAATGGGTCACAGGTTAGAAATGGCAATAAATGCCTAGGGTCCTATAGCTCCATTACAGGATGAGTTGGGCTGGCTCATTCCCACTGTTTTCCTTTCTCTCAAAGCCAGGGACTCCAACTGCCCAGCAGTCCTCACACTAGTACAGCTTTGCCAGTTAGATAATTAGCCTCAGCATGGGAACTGCACATTAACTGCTCGTAAGCCACAGACTGGCCACAACTGAGTTCATGTTCACTGTTCCTCACTGGGAAGGCTGAACACAGCCAAAACTGAACTGGAGTTGTTTCCTGCAAATTTCACCCAGTCCTGTAAAAAACAACCCTACGACTCATCTAGGGGGAAAAAAAGTGCAAAGATTCATCTTGTCTGCCTGATACCTCACATGCCGGGTCCCAGAGGGGACATATGATCACCTCTGAATAGGCTGTAAAGTGTAGGGCACACCCATGGTTTTTCCATGAAAGCTGTAGACTCTTTGCCCTTAAAGCAGCTCTACATGATCCTCAGCAAGCCAGAAACTTGCACGGTTTGCAAGGCCACTCACTTGGGCGCAGAGGAACGGACATACTAAGTGGGAGGCAGTAAGCATCCGAAGTGGAGCAAACGTGCCTTGCACAAAAGCATTTTTAGTTTATGGACACATGACTGCGTGGCCGCGGGACAAACTATGGGTAAAATACACCATAGAACATCCCTGCTTGGCGGTGGCTCCCTGTGTGCAGTCTCCCACCCTGCCAGCTGTGTGAGGGAAGCCGAGGCCACACAAACACGCACACGCTCCCAGAGGAATCACAGGGTTATCATGCGCACGGACCAGCACTGTGCCATAGTTACATGCTGCGTATTTGCACCTGGCACACTCTAGGGTGATTACTTTATCCTAAGTCACCATGTGGAGCCTGAGGTATGTAAGGCTTGCGAAGCCACACTATAGATCACTGTGCAAATTTTTCTCTATGAATATGTCACTCTCCGATGCCTGTATAAATCAGGAATAACTTTGCTGAAGTGAATTCAGTTTTGCTGCAGACCTTTGCACACCATAGCTGCTGGCCGGAATATATGGCAGTAATCAGTAAAAACATTTATCAGCATGCTAGGTAAAGCTTTGCTTTAGATCCGTAATGTAGGACATTGCATGTAGAGAGAATCTAACTGGTATTTTAAGTGCAGATTTTTTGTTACCTGACTTCTTTGTTGCTTGGCTTCATGGATCAGAGCCAGCAATATTTTGGCTGTTGTCAGAACCTCATCACAGTTGAGTAGCTGTGACTCATAACAGTCGCAGTCCAAGTGATTAATGTTACTATTTAAAAAGCACTTAAGCAAGGTAGTAGTGACAGAATGTGTAACTTGAAGGTACTCCTTTAGCTCACACCCTTGCAGACAAGCTCTAGCCTACAGAATTTTAGGGGCTTTTTTTAGCTACTTAAGAATCAATACTCTGTATTCAAATTATGATTCATTCAGTCTGTACAGACCTAAGCATTAGGCCAAACATGTATACACATGCAAAAAATAAAGGGGTGGTCTCTGCCCTAAGACCAGTAATCTTCCTACTACAAGCATTATAGCTTGCTGACAGCAAGCGGGGTGTGCATTTTAGTAATGGCCAATTCTTCTTCAATAAAAGGAAGCCTGGAGACTTTTCTACATGACAAAGCATTCGGCAACAATGTTGTTTTGAAGCATTTCCTCCTCTGGTCACTTATTTCTACTCCTGTCAGCTCTTTCAGTTGCACTAACACGTCTTTTGTGGGGCTGCCCTATGAACCAGATCAGGAAACTGATCCAGGTTAAAAATTAGCCAGCACAGAGAAAAAAAAAAATGGCACAGCAAGGAACTGGGTCAACTGCAAAAGCAGAGTGTGGTGGCACAGGGATGGAACGAGCACACAGTGGTATGGGAAGGAAGGACGAATGCCTGAAATCCTCATTATCACTGAATGCTTGGAGGTCGTGGGAATGATGGGGTCAGTGTCTCAATTAAGTTTTGCCTTTATGAACTAAGCGTAGTTTCGTCAACCAGAGACATGAAAGAAACAATCTCTGGTTCACAAATCTATGACAGCAGAAACCTATGCTAAGGTGTAAATAAACACAGCATATGGCAACAGCCTAGAAAAGAGCCTGTTGCCTCCCCCAGCTGTAAACTCATCATTTACTAGAAACAGCTGTTATAAAGACCATGGTGCAGCTATGTGAAGTAATTTTTTGAGGGATGTGCTGAGGAAGGCTAAGGAAAGTCAATTCCCTAAGTAGAGGAGGCACAAGTGGTCCTAGAAAAGGAATAGTTTTGCAAAATCTGACATGGAGTTTGTGTATAAAACAGAGAGGGAACTGTGATTCTGCTAGAGGAGAAATCATAGTGTTGAGAGGAGAGGGTCTAGCAGTTAGTGGCAGTTTTAGAAGAAAGTCTTCTGCTGGGTGTACAGGCCTCTGGGTTTTGTGGTATTGTTGATAGGTCTTCGAAGGCCTGAGAGGTCTGTTGGAGATATATGGGGACAGAAGGAGTTACAGTAATGAAACAACTATAGTAGCTGGTCACCTGCTAACATAGCCTTCTGTGAAGATGCAATTTATGTATTTTGTTTGGAGGGGGAAAGATGGCTTTCTAATGTTGGTAGCTATGTGGCTTTGACTGGATAACTAAGTGCATAGTTTTATTGTCCTGTTTGGACATGCCCTAATGTGAAAGGTGTATATATAAATTGTTTTCAAACAACTATATGTATTCTAACAGTAAACAGTCTTAGTCTATATTAAAGAAAAATCCTTTGTGCTTCCTACTTTGCTTGAGTAAGCACTTGGTAAGAGCAGAGCAAGCCTGAGACTCTAGAAGTCTAATCATGAAATAAAAGCTTAATGTGTAGCAAGCTTCTCTGAAGGCCTTGCGTGCTCTAGCACTTCAAGCTGAGAATATGCTGAAACATTGTCTGCCCTCTGAAAGGTCACTAGAGACAAACCACATCATTGCTCTAGGATGACAAGGTTTGGTTCTCTGTGGGCTGTGAGGAGGGCAGTTGAATTGTGCGTATGTTAGACCCTTAAAACTGGTGTTAGTGTGCTTTGGTAAAGCATATTGCTGTGCTTCAAATTCTAGATGTGAGAGTAAATCCACCTCTTTAGGAGGATTTAAAGGTGGATTTAGGAAAACAGAGATGCCTTGGAATAAGGGTGATGGGAGCTATTTCATTCCATTTCTGCCTTCCTTAAAAATTTGGGGGGGGGAAATCTAGTGCTGAAGGCAAGAGGGATAAGTTTACTGGCTTTTGTTTCCAGCTACTATATCATGGTGAGCAGGCTGTTAGAAGGAAAATGTCACTTTATATATATATTTTTTTTTTTAATAACTTTTAATTAAAGAATGTTTATACAATACCTGAACACTGTCTGAAACTAATATCACATAAGCTCCATTATGTGTCAGCATGTCTTCTGACTCTTCAGGGCTGGCTGCATCCAGAAAAGCTTCAGTGTGATGTGTCTGTTGTTAACTTGTGCATGTCCGCAAAGTTTTGGATTGTGGCTTGGGCCACTTACTGGTTTTCTGAGCTCTGTAGGGACACTTAAAAAACCAAACATTTTCTCAAATTTTATTTAAGGTTATATTCTCTTTTTGGTACAGTGAGTGGAAGCAGCAAGAGCAAGTTAAACATAGAGGTGAACATAAGCTCTAAACTCACAATGTGTGAGCGTAACTTCAAGCAGCTTTTTCCCCTGTTAACATTTTCTAGACTGACCTGGTTCTGTGTGTGCTCCTGTTTTATCCTTTTAACACATGCTGTTGCAACTTGAAGTTAAACGTGTATCTCCTCATTCTTCTGGAAAACTGTCATTTCAGAGATTAGGGCAGAAAGTTTACTTCCTTGACTAATAATAATACTATGTCACCAAAGCCTTCTGAAAAGTGTTCAATGGCTTAGCTTGTTTTTAAGGAAAAAGTGTAATATACTGGCTGAATATTGCCTGTTGTCTTCATGCCCACAGTGGGAGACTTTGCCAGCACAACTACAATAGCGTATTGGTAATGTGGACAAGATTTATGATGACAAATCTGGAAGGCATGCTGACGGTAAGCCTCATTCTGTTACCTATGTTAAGGTTTGCACTCTGTAATATAGTTAAGACCAATTTTTGTTTTCCTTGCTTAGTTGCCCTCCGGGGGGGGGAGGGGAACCACTCGACATTGATCACACTTAACAAGCTTTTCTGTTGTTTCAAGAACTAAGAAGTTATAAACCACTGTGTCAGCAACACCTCATCCTAGGTACTCTATGCTTTGCTGTATGATCAGAAATGTTTTCAAAGAAAAAGGAGGGCACGCTGGTACTGATCGGGTACTGATTTCTCCAGGTGCAGGAGATCAGGCATACTCATGGTCTGCTTTTGGGAGACAGAAGGGTAGTTTCAGGTTATTATTTTTACCATTTTCAGATGACCCAAAAAAACTCCATTTAAAAAAACCCACAAACAAATAAAAACTGAAGATCACAACTTAAATTTAACGTGTTTTGACTTAGCATCAAGATTTTGTGGTTCTTATTTTCAGCTGAATTGCTAGCTGGTGGCTTTCAGTGGCAATCACAGGTACTTAGCACCTTTGAGTTTTTAGATTCAAGTGTGTCCCATCCCTCCCCCCCATTAGCAAATACTTACACATCAGTTATCCCCTTGGAGAATATCTTCTTGAAAGATACGCTGTGAAGAACAACGCATTACTACTTGCCAAGAACTTTAGAATGGAAGTGCAACCAACCCGAAAATCATACTGAAGAAAATATATTCCCTGCACCCCCGCTTCCTACTCACGAGTTCAAAAATCTCTCCTCTAAAAGACGTAGTTCTCTGATGGACCACAAAGGAGATGAACTAAAAACATCTCCACATCCTAGACCCTTTATATTAACTTACCAAGCTACTGTTGCAGTAGTAAGTCACTTGCTCTGCTGAGGAGAAGCAAGGGATGCTTCTGGTGCTAACAGGACAGAATCATCCAGGGCACTCGATGTAGACTGCGTGCCTCTGAGTGCAAAGTGTTGACTGTAAAAGACGGTTTGTTTGTCTTTGTCTCAAACATTTGGTAGAAAAATAAAGATGATCGTGCCTAGGATTGAGTGGGAACATTTTTATTTTATTTCCTCCTCTAGCACACCAAGGATAAGCTTTCGATCTTGTGCACAAATGTGCTTTTCGCTACACTATCCCATCTTTGGCAGGATTTTTGCAGTGAACGAGAAAGTTTGCCCAAATGTCATCGTCTTTGCTCTGCGTGTAATGTCCATCATCACTGTGGAGTTCAAGTCTAGACAGTACAATGGCTAAAATAGAAGTGTCCAGCCAACAGTAAAGCTGACATTATTGCTAAACCTGGTGAAGTCACCCTGAGTTGTCAGTGGTAGAAACCTTAGGGAGAAAGAAGACAGACAGGATAACACACAAACTTAATATAATTCATGCCTGACTGGCAAACAAAAGAGAACGCTGGCAGATAAATACAGTTAACTATAAAAGTAATGCTGTTATGTAGCTTATGCCTGCTGATGCTCTCCAGATTATCAGTGTTGCTAATGCGCTACACTTAAACATGTATGTTATTCCAGTCTAACAAAATGCTAAATGAAGTAGAATCCCCCAACATCGATACAGCAGGCAGCTGTGATGCTGAGGAAAAACAAGGTGAACAGCCTTCAGCAAGCGGCTAACTTGCTTGCTCTCCCCAAGCAGCAGCTGAATTGCCATGAATTAGATGGACCATTAGTCTGACTCAATGGGGCATTTCTCATGAGGGCTTGATTTTGTTCACAGCAATATTCTTTAGAGGCACTCAGGGGGTTTGCAGTGCTGCACCACAACTTGTTATTGGTGCCTGAGAAACTGTGACAGGGCTACGCACACAGGTCTTACCTTCTGGGAAGACAGTCTGCTGAACTACAAAAAGGAGCATGATACCAGACTGAGCCATTACTGCTATCATGCCCATATGTTAAATTTTTTAATTATTCAGTAAGCCACTCTGAAAAACAAGGAGGGGATTCCAGGGAAGGAACTGTAGCTATCCAGTGCCTCGTGTAGAAAAGAGAAAGGGTATGAATGGCAATCTGATTCCTTCCTTGTGGCATGCCAGTCACTTCAGCAGTTTCACTTCACAGTGAAGTACAAACTCTCTGCAAGAGATTATTGCCTTCTTATCAGAGGCATCAGAAGTCAGGTAACACTAGCACCTCAATCAGTCCCCGTAGTTAATTCATCAGACCATGAATTATGGCTTCTGAGGGGGCAGACCCTCTTCAGTCCTGTTGGCTGTGCTACGCAGGTGGAAAGCTCCAGCAAAAAGGTGGAGTTTGACAGCTGAGAATGGTAAAACTTTGTAAACTATGCTATTTTTCAGCCAGGGCTCCAGCAGCATACGCAGTGAACAGTGGCTTCATCAGCTGGCCCACTGTAAACCAGCCACGTCCCTATACAAAGTCTGCACTCCAGAAGGAAAGGAGGTGTTTACTACTGTAGAAATGAAGGGTTTAGAGGAACGGGATGGGAAGGTCTCCTGTACCCACTAACAAACCCCCTCCCATCAAAAGATACCAGACAGGCGTTCCCTTGTTGCTTGGACTTCTTAATAGGTGGGACTTCAGGCTGAAGGTAACATAACAAATGTAGTCTGTAGCACAGTATCGCAGTATTGGTTGAAGAGGTGTAGCCTGCTATGCCTTGTGTATGCAGTCAGAATTCAGTGTTATTTTTCACTTATGCTTGGGTGGGACTTACACAGGTGACTTACTGGTGAGCAAAGGTGGCAGTGGTGAAGTTAACTTTGATGGAACAGTACTTGTGGTTGAGAAGACTTTCCGGTATTGTGTGCATCTCGCAGGTTGCCGTAGAGAAAGGGGATAAAGAATGGAAGAGAAGGCAATAAAGAGGGGAAAATGGAAGTTAAGCCAGCTGGCAGGGCTCTGACAACTCCTTGCACAGCTGGGAGATCCTATTGCCACCGATTCTGTGAAGAACTGCTAAAAGCAGCAATTCTGCAAATCGGTGAGGGCCCATGGGCCATAGCGAGTCCCTGATGGAGGGTATCAGTAATTTCTTAGATTTTGCCGCCTCCCTCTTCCTGTGCAGCTCTGGGCTGTTACCAGCCTAGGTGGTGGCACAGAGCCCAGATGCACGCTGGGGCCTGTGGCCTATAGGGGCGGCCCCTCGGCCCACGGTGCCTTTGTTTAACCACCTGTGAGGGAAGGCACCAGCACTCGCCGGGCCAGGCAGGGCTTAAGACCCCCTTCTTGTGGGCCAGGAAGAGTAATTTCTGCCTTGAAGTAAGCTGCCGTGGGTGCGGTTTTCGATTGCCAAGGAGCAAGCAGCTCCCACCACCTGTGAGGGAAGGCACCAGCACTCGCCGGGCCAGGCAGGGCTTAAGACCCCCTTCTTGTGGGCCAGGAAGAGTAATTTCTGCCTTGAAGTAAGCTGCCGTGGGTGCGGTTTTCGATTGCCAAGGAGCAAGCAGCTCCCACGGACAGAGCCGAGGCGAGGTAACGTCTCCCCGCTCCGGCG
>NW_008795405.1:5213118-5237039 GCF_000699145.1 Aptenodytes forsteri | reverse complement strand
TGGCTCTCAGATCCATCATGGCTTCCCCCTGCCTTTCTGCCTCCCTGCTCCTTTTGTTCCTCCTCCCTGTGGCTGCCCTGTTTATATAGAGCTATTGCCGCTCTCTAATATAGACTCTGCTAGGATGGGAAGGTGCTTTCCAGCCCCACGTCACCGCCTCTCCATTTAAACACCACATCAGCCTTTAAATAGGGAGCGAGCCGCGGAGCGCGGGCTGGGAGGTGCATGCGGCCGCGGCGGAGGCCCCGTCGCCGCCGGCCTGCGAAGCCTTTCTGCTTTCTGCCGGCTCCGGCGGGGGCGGGGGGTGTCTCCCAGCAATGGACTTTTGCGAAGCGGCGGTGCTTTCTGCCGGCTCCGGCGGGGGCGGGGGGTGTCTCCCAGCTGGTGTAAATGGACTTTCCCTTGCTTTTACGCATTGCACAAAGACAGTTTTCATCCTCTCCTGCATTTGAAACTGTTTACCTTTTTCTTCCTTTTTTCTTTTGTTTTGGTTGGTGGTGTTTTGGGGTTTTTTGGGTTTTTTTTTTGTCCCTAGCATACAGTGAGCGCGTGTTCCTGTGCTCCCATGAGCTCTTCGAAGTAGTTTTTCGGCTGGCTGGGGAAAGTAGGGTTTAAATGGTTCTTACCCAGTACATCAAGGAGAGATGTGGTACTTATTTTATGGCGCTTTGCCAAGGTCTAACTACAGCTGTTGCCCTAGAAGTAATGCTAATACTAAAGTTTTGTCTATGGGTCCTGGACAGCAGATACTAAATGATTTCGGTGTGTTTCTGGTGACTAAAGTGTACAAATATTTTATTATAGTCCAGGCAGAGCAAAGGTTTTAGAATTTTCATCAATATTTGGCTTAATTACAATATTTGGTATACTGCAAAACAGTATACAAAAGAAAAACGCAAAGCATCCTAGTTTTCCTTCCCAAATCTGAAATTTTACAGACCTGCCTGTGAGTTAGGGTCACGCAATTGCAAAGTAGCATTGTTACTTTGATATTTTGTCAGGTTTTGTATTAGAAAATTTTAGGAAAGTAGTCAGCCATTACATGCAGGGCAGTTACTCAGTAGGATGTGTATCGAATATGTGTGATCTGAATCTGGTAGTTGTCCTTCTGTTTATAAACTTCTGGCTTTATTTTTTGATTGCAAGAAAAGGATTTATTTCTGTATAGTAAATTAGAGGTTTTGCTTCTCTTTTTCGACCAAGTTATTACTGAATAGCAAAATAGATATATATTGAATAATCTCCAGAGTACTTGTAAATATCTTTGACTCAACAATTTACTAAGACTTGCTTTCTCTCGGCTGTATTTCTGTATTGGCATAACTTCTGTAAAGTTCTCTTTAAAGGTGTCTGTGTTTGAACATTGTGTTCGGAATAGCAAAAGCCAAGCTTAAAATGAGCCTGCTTCAAATAGGCTTTATGGCTAATTTTATGCTAATAATATTAATATAATAACAAGCATATTATTAGCATGATTTAGGCTAATTTTCAGTTAAGTAGTAAAACCTTGCAGTAGTGCATGGTCAACTTTGTCAAATTCAGGTCTCGTTCAATAGCAAGGATCGCGATGCTTACCCTAGGGTTACCAAAGATGAATAGGAACATTTTGAAATACTGCAACCAGGTAGTAACTTTAGGAAGCTAGACTTTGAGCCTAATGTGTCAATAGTATCACGTCAGCATTCGATCAAATCTGAATAGCTAGAAATCTGTTCTTCCTAATAAAGGACAAATGTAAGACGTTGACAGTTATATGCAGTATAAGATTTTGTAGGTGAAAAAGGTAATTTGTTTGTAAAAGTCCATGACAACATAAAAAAAGCTCAAACTTTACTGCTTACGACGTAGATTATGTGTGTTACTTCTTTTTACGCACATCTTTGATGTAATTGTGACTAAAACTAGTTACCTTTACAGTGTGCTCTTCTAGCTGTCATATAGCTGGCTTCCAGCTGTAACTGCACAGACAGCAGAAAGATTAGCGACATTTCAGGGATAACTGCAGAAGCAACCAGGAACAAACTGCTGTCAAATGCACAAAGCATGCTGTGGTATATCTCTCCATAATGTGTTGGTTATTGGAAACCCAAACTGCTGAAATCCCAAGTGTTGTGATAATAATTAGAGAGATGCAGTTTTTGTAGCCTTGAAACTGAAGGAATGTAGGAAGTATAAGCCCCCAAAGGCATGTGGCATTTCTTAAAATAGCTTGCCGGTTGCTCCTCAGATTTGGAGTGTGTGTACGTGTGTAGCAGTCTCACCATACTTGGAGTTTTCTTTACAAGATGCACAGAGAAAGTGAAATATAATCGCTTCCTTATGTTCCCAGAGGGGGAAGTACTAGATTTCAAATCTTTTCTATGTGTTTGTGGTTGTATCTAATAAATCAGGAATTTTAATTGTTGTCTTTAATCTATGGTAAGTGTTTGGAATAGTGTTTATTGAAGAGTGATTTGAGTATTTTGCTCTTTAAAGAGCTTGAAGTTTACAGCAATGTACTTTTTATGAGGGAGGCACTTTAATATAAACCAGATGAAAGCATGATTATTTTAATAGCAAACTTTAAAGTTTCCATTATGTTCTCATTGCTTTCTCTGACTGAATGCAGAAATGATTGGAAGGCTTAACTCACCTGCTATCCCATCTTTAGACCTGTTCAGTAATTGTATTTCCATGTTTATTTTTTGAGTAAGCAGTGTATGAAAATAATTTTGTCATTCAACTCCAGAGTCTTAGGTGGTTTGTATAAACAGCTTGAACATCATATAAATAATGCTTAAAGCCGACACTTAGTGTATATCTAAAACAATACAGTGTGCTTCCTTTTAAAGACCAGGGCTTAAGGCTGTTTTGTAATTTTACTGGATTTGCCTCTGTTGAGGTAGGAAAAGAGCGTTCTGTGATATTCTTCAAAATTCCACTATGGATGGCTTTTGAAGGCATTGCTGCTCCCTCTGTGGAAGGCGTTGCATCTGCCTGGGCTGGGTGTTCAGTAGGAGTGTACACGAGAGAATGTTTTCAACCAGGCAGGATTTTTCTGAGTATTGTGTAAACATGTATAGGTAAAATCAGACAGACACAGTTTCATTATAAGCGTGCAGATTAATGAACATTATAATTATATGTTCATTATAAGAACAACTTTCTTCTCTGTTCCCTTCCTTCTAATCATACAGCCATGAGCGTATTGTGATAGTGCGTGATTAGAACAGCGTCCAAAAATTCTGACCCATCTTTAGATTCAGTGCACTGTGTGGCTCATGCAGAAAGATGCATACACGTGCAAACTGCCTGTGGGTTCGTTAACCTGCATTGCGCCAGGCTCACTGCACCCCTGTGGTGCTGTTGTCTTTTGGGGGGCTTAGCTGCTTGCTTGGGCTGTTGGAAGTTGTGCAGAAGGACGCTGTGTCAATGGCGGAGTGAACGTCTATGCTCTTAACCTGCCTTTCTGCTCTCTTGCTAAACTGATGCTGGACACTAGAAACCAGTATCGTGCTCTTTGGATTTTTTTTTTTTTTTTGGCCTTACTACACAGGGGAAAAAAGGAAACATTCCCAAGCAGACTGTTGGGCTGTAGGGTCAGTTTTTTTGTATCTGAATGCTGATATTTTTTCCTAGGGCTTTGTAGACTGAGGAGGCTTTGTGAATAAACCTTACAAAAATGCCTGGAGATAGGAGGAGGTAACTGCTGGTGGAAATTATTAGGGCCTATTTGTGTAAAATCTGTTTTATTAGAAAAGTGGACCTAATATATGATCTAAGGAGAGGAGGATTTAAGGAGAAAATGCAGTCTCCATCCTGCAGGAATTTTGATTGTAATTTCAGACATACGGGTGGTTCTCTTGACTTAAGTAAAGTAACTCACATGCCTGAGGTTAAGCATGTTTATTTGCAGAATGTGGTTTTGGCATTAAGAAACAGATGCTTTTAATACAGTAAGGAACAATATATGGAATAGGTTAAGTAGCATTTCTGTGCTAGTTGAATTGTATAAGCTTTATGCAATTTGTTTAATTATAGAAATAATAGGACTTAATGTTATTAAGTAGAATGTCTTTTTGCATCTGCTATGAATTAAATCTAAGTGGAAAAATAATCCTGTTAATGATGCTTGGTATTTCTAAGTTACTACGCAGATTTAAAGTACTAGCACTCAAGAGTAGTCTGGCTTTGAAAGTCTGTTTCAAATGTCTCTATAAGCACAATTAATGCTGTACTTGAAGCCTGGATACATGAGCATGCAGTATTGTTTTGAAAGAAAAAAATCTGCAAGTAGTCTGGTATGTCTTGTTTCTTTTGGAGAAGTTAAGTTTTGGACATAGGTGCTGTAAATGTAGTTTCCAAGGACGACAAACCTACCCTGTTACTTGAAGCCAGAATTTTTTTTGGAGAGACAAGTAACAAAAGGATGAATTCTAACATTTCAGCTACTTGATTTGCAGCAGCATCTTTTAAAGCTGAAAAGTAGCAAACTGATGAAATGTAAAATGAAGAAAAAAATAGGGTGCTGACAGCATGCCATTTGCCAAAATATTGACATGTACTCAATAACAGTGATATGTTGTGTTTTGTTGGGGTTTTTTTGCTTTTCTCCCCCTCCCCCCTTGTTTTTTCTTTTGTTTGTTGTTGTTTGGTTGGGTTTTTTTATAAGAAAAATCACTTGAGTATGCCCCAATGTGGAGTGTGATTTAAACACTAAGGACATAATTCACTAAGACTGCTTAGTTCTTAGTTCCAGGCTTCCAAATAGGTTCTTTTCTGCCCTTGTAATATTCATGCATTTCCTTAAGGTTTTTGGTTTTGTGGTTTGTTTTTTTTAAACATTTAAGAGCAAAGATATTCAACTTCTTTTTGTGCTTATTGGCCACTCGGCTTTTTCCTGTACTAGTAAATCATGTGCTGCTATTCCCCCTCCACTATTCCATAACATAGGCATAACAATTCTGTAACGTGTGCAACATAATCTTTAGCATATCTGTAACAAATTCAACACTTCTGGGATGCATTAAGCAACTGCGTATGCATAAAATAAATGTTTCAAGTGCATGCAGTAAATTTGTGTAGTTCCAGCATTGCTGGACTAACTGCATGTGCTTGGTGCAGGTTTTCTGCGTGTGTATTGGAGGCACAGCCATTGTGGGGTGCCAAACCCACTGCACAGGTACAAAATGATTGTTTTGCATATATACAACATATCTGATGTGTGTGGCATCATTTGGGACTTACTGCTTAAGGAAGTTACGGAACGGGGTAGAGGAAGATGTCAACTTACAGAAAGTTGTAGCTACTTTCAGATAGGTTTAAAAATGCTCTACCCCCAGCCCAAGGAACAGCCTTGGTCAGTGAAGTATATACGGTTCACAGGCTGCAGATTGATCAACCCTAATTTAGAGCTCATAGTGCTACCTTGCAGTTAGATAGCACAGATATTTAAACCCAACAAAAATACTGTTGGGGTTCACATGTATGTAGAGAGGTCCAAGCTGTACTGTTTAAAAGGTATAGCACGTGCATAGTACAATTATCCTATGGTCCTATGAATTAAATTTTGTGCTTTAATTGATGAGGTTAAGTATTTATATTCTCTTTTTAAAACTGTACCTGCATTTTAAAACTCACCTCTGGAGGCCATCTTGCAACCCCCCTGCACAAGCAGGGCCACCTAGAGCCGGTTGCCCAGGACCACGTCCAGATGGCTTTTGAGTATCTCTAGGGATGGAGACTCCACAACTTCTTTTGGCAACCTAAAGTGAATTGATAAATCACTTTATCGTTGACAGTTTAGGCATGAAATCAGCGTAATAGAATAATAATGTATCTGTAGTATTTCCCCCTGAAAAATTTCTAATGTAAAAACATAAGTACTGATTGAAAACAGAAGTCTGTCTAGCCTAATATCCTGTCTTCAATAGTTTCTGTAAACAGATGTGTAAGGAAGAACAGGACATTCACATGAATGCTTCCAGTTTTCTGAGCCTTTGGTGTTTTTCAGCTTGAGATCATTCTGAGCCATGTTTGGTTCCTGTTGAACTAGCAAGTGCTAACAAGTTTTTCCTCTGTATTTATCTAATATCCTTTTGAACTTTTAATGTTCTTTGACATGAATATTTTGCACACATGCAAATATCTTTGCATATTCAGTACATTGGCAAGCAGGAAACATTTACTGAATGGAAAACAATCTCCTTTTCTCTGTTTTGAATTACACTCCTCTTAGCTTGAAAACTCTTGTGCCATAGTTATGTCACAAAAGAGAGCAAACAGTCCCTTCCCTTTTCACCTCATTTGAGCTGTTCTGCTGATTTATACCTCCTTGCATATTTTAGTCACTCAGAAACATGCAGTGTATTCTGTAATGCAATTTTCAGAGGTTTTTTGTGGGGGGGAATCTTATTTTAATGTTAAAGTGATAAATTTATTTCAAAACAATGCTGACTAGTTACTTTTTTTTTCTAAAGCCTAAATTGTACAGGTCTGTAATTGAAGATGTCATCAATGATGTCAGAGAAGTTTTTCTGGATGAAGGAGTGGATGAACAAGTTCTTATGGAACTCAAAACAGTAAGTTGCAACTTACAAGTTTTTTTTTTTAATAGACCAATACAGCAGTTGGTTTTCGGGTCTGCTTGCTGTTGTACACAGTAAAACCACTAATTTTTAGTTAGCTAAGCATTGTATTAATCTGCGTATCGGTAGCCCCATATCATTTGAGTTACACTGCTGTATAGAGAGATCTGCTCACCTTGTTTACTTCCCCAATCTGGCATGTCAAAATTGACATAAACTAACGGCAGGCATCTGAATTCACAGTGTTATTTCAGTCCCCGAAATGTTGTATCCTTAAAGAAAGGGGAGAATATTTTTTTTTTTGAGGCAGACAATTCTTAAGGTTTCTCTGCAGGAAAAATAAAATGCCTGCTCTGCTTGATGTTTTTGTCTTTCTGAAGAAGAGGAGTTGCATTGTCGGATGCATTGTCAGATATTTGCACGTATGGTTTTTGGTTTGCACAAGTATTGTTTTTGGGGGGTGGTACGTAATAAATTGCACTGTGTGCATCACACTTTTCTGAAGCTCTCAATCAGAACTGTTTTACATACAGTGGGTTTGAACTGTTACCAAGGGTCCAAAAGAAAGGCAGGATGTTGACCTGAGCTCTAATGCGTCTCCTATGGCTTTCTTCAGATTCTTCCTGAGTAAAAGAAGCCCTTCAAAAGGGAAAAGGCAGGGGGAAAAAAAAAAATGGAAGAAATAAAGTAAAAGGAAACTGGGAAAGTAGGTGCCTGCTTATCTCAGCTGTTGAATAAGGACTTCTTCAGAAAGCCAGACGGCCCGCACTCTCAGTATTTTTGAAGTATCAAAAAAAGGATGGAGTGGGAAAGGAATTTTGAGTTTGGCTAGACAGAAACAGGTGAAGACTTTTTTCCATGAACCCGTGACCTGGCTTGGTGGAAACGGAGTGAGTGCTATAAGAAAAGCACCTTGGTGTTTGTGTCACAGATGTGTTCTGCAAATGATGTCAGAAAAGATTGAATGAGGAAAGAGACAATAAGGAAAACAGAAGTATTGAAGAGGAAGGCTTAGGGAGAGCCCTAAGCAGGATTTGAAATCAGGAGTCCTGGGTGCCTGTAGTCTTTTTGACTCTGATCTATTACGAATACTTGTGTTGCTGTCTTTCTGCAAGAGCTGCTTTTTTTGCATCTGTGGCTTTTCTTGGGAGACATGTCAGCTGACATCAAGAACTGAAGGGCTGGAGAAGCTGAATTTGATACTGTGGTATCAACTGTGTAAATGCTTGTACAGAGGCATTATCTTAGGTATACTGGTAGTTTCTGTTGAAGTGTGTTATGAGGCAGTAGTCTTCAAGCAACTTTATTGAGGAGTTCCAAGAAGAAATGGCTTGAGGAAAGCTGTAATAAAGAATTATTTTTGTGATTAAAGAGGTAAGAAAGAAAGAAGGTAGAGAAGTGAAAACTTGAAGGCTAGCTTAAAGTTACCAGTTTATCTCTATTCATGCTTCTATTAGGGTTGTTACGAATCTTCCACACTTGGAAGAAAGAAAGAATGTTAAAGCTTAATCTTGGACTGACAATTCTTAAGGGATATTTAATTCCTCTTCTTAAAACATTACCTCTGTGGAGTTCTCTCTTCAGTCTGTATTTGCCTAAAGGCTTTTTGGCTAAGTAGACTGCACAAGATAAACAGTGGAAAAAAAAATTTGATTTTGGAGTACTGTCTTTATATTGTTACAAATCCTGTTGAGGAAAAATTGTACACAGAGATTTCTCTTTCCTTTTCCAAACTAGCTGTGGGAGAACAAGCTGATGCAGTCCAAGGCTGTAGATGGCTTCCATTCAGAAGAGCAGCAGCTTTTGTTGCAGGTGCAACAGCAGCAACAGCAGCAGCAGCAACAGCAGCATCATCACCACCACCATCACACACAACCTCAGCCGCAGCAGACTGTGCAGCAGCAGTCTCAGCCACAACAGGTCCTTATTCCAGCGTCTCAGCAAGGTCAGACTTACTCTCTAATCTCTGGCAAAAGACTCTCAGGTTAGACCAACTCCTTAGCATATTCTAAATCCAGGGCAGGATGTTTATATGATGGATAACTTTGTGTCTTTATGTTAAACTTTGTCTCTACTTGCCTCTATTTAATGGGTCAAGAGAGCCGTCTTGGCGAAAAATATCTTGGTATTTGTGTTAGTCATATTCTTCAGAAGATTTTGGAAAAACTGAATTCTTCTCTTGGTCTTCTACTATGTAACTTAAGTTTTCAGAATACATGACTTTCAGATTCTGTCAAAAATCCTTTAGCAGCTCTGTAATTTCAAGCCAATATACATACGCAGTTGGCAATTTAGTCACGAAGTAGTAATGTCATTAGGAGCAAATTAATTTTAAAAATTTGGATGCTAGGACGTGAAAAATACTTGTATAACAGTCTGAGTATATGTAGGAGATGGTTTTTCATGTTAGAACAAGTTTCAAGTGAAAAGCATAATGGCTGAGTGTTTTTGTGGTCTTATTGCACACTGTGTAGGTGTGGATGTTCAAGGTATATTTTAGCTAGCCATAACAGTATTGTTTCTTATAATTAGTGTCTTGTGTATTCTCCATTAATAATTTAAGGGAAACATTTTCACCAATTTCAATTTCATTTGAAAACTAAGATAAATACTACTGGATTTTACTGCATATATGCTGTGTAAACAAATCTGCCACCTGTGAAATGCTTGAGTTGAGTTTTCAGTGTGCTATTAAAATTGTGGCATAAAATATTTATCTGTGGTAGTCAGTCACAGACTTCAGTCTTTTTATCAGATTTCATGGATCAGAACCTATGTTGTCATAGGCACAGAAGAGAGCTATGAGTTGGTTTCCCCACCCCCACCCTCCAAAAAACCCCCTAAAACCCAACCACCATATATTCAAAACAGAAGAGAACTAGTGTGACAAGAACTTGTTGTTGGGGCTTTTTTTCCTTGGTGTGTTTTTTGGGGGTTTTTTGTTTGTTTTGTTTTTTTCTTCTTATAGTACTTTGTATTTTGGCTGGGTATAAATCAGTTTCATCTGTTGGGATAAAATTCATTTTGAGATTAAGACCCCTAAATACACGTGCCTTCAAATGATCCAGGTGTCTCAGCTTAAGTTACAGTCAGCAGAGCCTGGAAAGTCTACTCACCAAGACCTCTAGTGGCCCCTTATGGGAATAGCTGTGACTCCACTGACCAGGTTTCCCTCCACTAATATGGAGGTCCCTGTCCTCCTGTTTGTGTCTTAGGGTAGAATAAGATCCTGCCTACAGTAATACACTTAAAACTGATTTATTGTTGCCCAGTGTTGTGGCTTATGACCAAATGACAGTGTGGAGGCTAAATGAAATTAGGATATCAAAGCACTTTAATCATAGATACGCAGTTTTATGAATTACTTGACTTCCCTGTTCCATGGGGGAGATGATGTAGTAGTTCCTTGCACGACCTGGTGCAGCCCTAGAGAGAGATCAGGACAATCAGCATGGGGATTCCTGCTGTTCTGTGAGTGGTCCTGGCACAGGGTCACGAGATTTCGTTGGGCTCTTTTACCCTCCCTAGGTTCCCTGAAAGTTGGAGAGATGACCTCAGATCTTGGTGCAAGGTTGTGGGGCTTCCCTCCCCAGAATCTTTTCCTGAAACTCTGTTATCCCCAGTATTCTTAAGTGTCCTTGGTTATAGGATTGGATGGAGAATATCTTGTCGATGATTAGTTTGTTCAAAATTGCTCTGTCATTTTCCAATTTACTGTCACTGGTATTAGCACTGGCAACCTGCTTGTTCCATAGACTTGGACACTTTTGCACTTCTAGATGATTAACAGGTTGTTTGCATAGTTTAGCTATCTATTTCCTTTAGCACACCAAAACTGTTTCATTGTTTGGGACATGTGGTTGATCACATTTCATCTGCTTCTGCTACATTAGAAAGATAATGAAAAACATGAGCTTATGCTAACAGCTGTGCTAACTAGACCTAACTCAAGCTAACTGCTGCATCCTGTTAACGTACTCTTCATCTTGCAAAAATCCTTGCTTAAGTCTGTTTTAAGAGTTAACCACTGTCAATTGATGTTTTTGGAGAACTCTCATAGTGGACATCAGCAAGTTAATCAACACTTCACTAACACCTTTAATTTCAGAAATGTGTTTTAAGTCTTGCTTTATGTAGGGTCACAATAGGTAACTGAAGCCCTTGAAATAAGATCTGTAAAGCCGAAGTAGCCATATCGCCTCTCAGAGCTGCTGTTGTATATTGTCTTGAGAGTAAAACTCAGTAAGATCAGAGACTGCTCAGTAGCTGTTTTTGTTATGAAGCTCAGCTGATGTTTGGGTGATGTCCTTTCTAAGTTATTCTGGCTTGGGTGTTATTTTGGGCAGACTGCATAGTTTTCATGAAATGCTATTTTTTTTGTTTCTAGCACCTCAGCAGCAGGTTATTGTGCCAGATTCCAAGCTGATACCGCACATGAATGCATCGGGCATGGTAAGAAAAGCAGAAGTTTATACATGCATACACTGTCATTATGTAAGTTGTTTTGATTAAATAGTAAACACAAGTCTGGTATAAGTCATCAGATGCTTAAAAGTAATTTAGGGGACACTGGTAAAGCTGTCTGTCATCTCTCTGAGTTTTGCTGCTGCACTGACAATCTAGGAACAGTAGTCCAGGACTTTAGTTTTGATAACAAATCTAGGACTTACCTTGATCCTCTGCTTTAAATGTGTTTAACTGAAACTGTTTTTTTAATCGGAAATTGGAGTACTGTTGATATGAATCTGCATGATGATGTGCTTGTTATATACCAACACAACACTATTAACTGATGCAAGCATACTGTATTTGCTAGATGCAGGAAAAAACATTAACTGCTCTGAAACTTAAGCTTATATCAAATGAGAGATTACTTAGCAATTCACATCAGTCTTTTCTGGTCACATTAATTTGATTCACTAATTTTGTAATAGTATATAAAACTGAGTCTGGTCGTTTACCCTTTTCTTGCAGTTTTTATCTCTAGAGGTTAATTTTGGTTATCTTATCTTGCTTTAACGCCCTGGCTTAATTAAAAAAAAAAAAAATTGCTTGCAAAGCGATGAAAACAACAGCTAATACAAGTTAAATATGTGTATTAAGACCAGAATTCATTGCATTCTTACCACTTTTATGGTAAAAGCACATGAAACAGTTTCATGATTGGTCAAAACTGCAGCAGCTTGCTTAGCCTTCACTTCTCCATTACCTGCTGACCTTATTATAGAAAAGAACCTGAACTTCATTAGTCAAACAGTGTGATTTACCCAGAGGCCGAGAGCACATTAACATCTACCTTTTTCTTACATGTTTTACAACCATGTCAATGTGATTTGTAACTTCCCAAGTCCAACAGTTAAACTTTTTTTTTTTGCTATCTCATTCAGTTAGATCTTGATGGGTATTTCAAAAGTGAGTATGCCATGCTTTTAAAACTGCTGCTGTCAAAATGTAATGAAGTGTGTACTGCAGAAGACTACTGTTCAGCAAATAGTTACATAATTGATTTGGAATTATTGTTTGTGTTCATTAGAAACATTTAAGTTGGTACTAAAGAATGGACCTGACAGACCTTGAATATCTTGGAAGGCAGAGAGTAATGAGAGTTTATTCAACTGCCTTTGTCTGGGATGTGAGGATGCAGACAAGCACTTTTCAGTTTTGCTTGGTGATCTCTAATTTTGGCAGTTGTAACTACTATATTGACCAGCCGATATGGGGAGATCATATTTCTTATAAACATGAAGTATGCACTCTACCCAGTAATAAAGTTTAAATCCTTTCAGTAGCAAAGAGTAATAGGCCATGGTTCCTTTATAGTGGGGAAAGGGAGGCTTTTCCATAGGCAGCTGAAGTTAGACCCTTGAAATGGAGAGGCCCCTGGAGAAGTCCATCTCCCTCTGCGAGTTAAGGACGTAATGCAGATTTTTGTGTTTGGAGCTCCCATAATTGTGTTGGAATTCAGTTTCCTTGTAAGTTCAAATCATTACCCATTGAGAGTCTTTGGCTTTCTCTTCTAACCAGCTGTCTTGAGAGGAAAAAATTAGTCATTCTGTGAACAGTCAGTTCACTGTATGCGTATATTCACTCAGAAGAGCTGTGTCATGTGGGACTTGAAATGCAAATCATTTACAGAATGAAGAAAAGTGCAAACCTGATTACTTCTCCTTGTTCTCACAAGACAGGCGAACATGATTGTTCCTTCAGTACCTTATGTTTCTTCAGATTTGTAGGCCTATATCTTTAGCTGTTTTGAAAAAGTGTTAAGTAAAAGTGCCACATGAGCAATGCAGTGTTGTACTCTAGTAGTAGCTCAGCAGAGAAGGCAGAGGAGAATAAAAATCTGCTGAGCTTGCAGATAAACCAAGAAACCACGTGGAGCTGGGTTAAGGTGTGATGCTTAGTGATTGTTGCTTCAGCCTTCTTCCTATTAAGGAAGAAGGAAAATAATTTTTATATGTAGCATAATGTACAGTTGATTAATGCCGGCATTTCAATAGCTGCAGAAACTTGTTTGCAAACATTGTGAACAGCAATAAAAAGGTATATATTTTCAGGCAGCATGTTGTGAGATGAAACACTGGCAATAAAACCTGTGGTTAAAAAGCTTTTCTTGTATTTCAGAGTGCTGCAGCCACTGCAGCTACGTTGGCTCTCCCTGCTGGCGTTACTCCTGTTCAGCAGATACTTACAAATTCAGGTAACTGTCTTAATATTGAGATCAAACAAAAACAAATGGTTTTGAGGGTGCTTGGGAAGGAGAAATTCTGTGTTTTACTCCCGGCTATATATTGTTTAAAGGCAGAACCTGGGCATCCACCCTTACAAGGTGTAGTGCAGTCTCTTCACTAGTGGACTCCTGGACTCTCTTGCTCACTGACTTGCTGGTCTTGCGAACCTTATGGTTCTGACCTACAGTGGTGTGGGTTAGATTCTATGCAGGTTTTTCCCCACTTTTAGAGAAGTGCATGAAGCAAGAAGACAGGCTTTGCTGTCCCTCACCTTAGCGTATTTCTGAGCTTTGTGATGCATGATCTGAGCACAGATACTAGACCGGTTATAAAAAAGAGCAGGATCGCTTCATCTGTGACTTCAGATGAGGAATGTCTTAAGGTTTCTCGTACCTGCTAAGCACACACAGTGGAATTTCTAATTTTGCTGGCAATGCTAATTTTATTTTAGATTTACCATTTTTAAATACTGTCATGCTGTACACTTAGAATATAATTAAATGTTACTTTTATGAACAGCATATCTGATGCTTCATGTACTTTTGTATTATGCTGATTTTATAAGCTTGATTCTAGACCTATTGTGCGTGGAGAGTAAAGGAAGATCTGAGAAAGCTCATTTTCTAGAATCAGTTGCTGCTTTGGCCACAGTAATTCATCTAGTCTGCTCAGAATCACCTGGGACTTAACCTCCTTGCTTTAAACATTTGAATGTTTAATGGATATGTAGTTGGAATAAAATTTAAATGTGTAGCCGTTCCAGAAACTCAAATCTTTCCAATTTTGAAGGAAGCACATCTACGTTTGTCATAGTGTAGAATAATCTGCGGCTTACACTTGTTACTTTTGTTATGGTCATAATTTTTTTCTTCAGTTACAAATACTTATAGTATGTTTTCTTAAACAAGGGGCTAGGGTAGTCCCTTCTTTCAGATATACTTAGTTATTTCCGCAAATAGGGCTTTGCATTTTGTTGTGGAGGGAGAACAGGAAATAAAATCAGTCTTTGGGGGAAACGTATGAAGTTCAGGATTATCTAATTTAATTTCTTCTCCTCCTCCATCTTTCTGATTAGAAACGTAAAAAACTAATGTTGGAATATGTCTTAGCTCTTGCTTTTCAGAGTTGGGGCCATCTCCAAAGGTGTGTGAGTCTTAGACGTATTTTGTGAAGGTATAAAATGATAAAGCTATAGGATAATAAAAGAAAATCGAGTACGCGCATTATGGGAATAGAAAGGAGAGGTGGATAATAAGCGTAAGGATAGATTTTTCAAAAAGGCAACTGCACAATAATATTGCAAAGAAAGTTATGCACAGAGGAATTTCTTGTAATGTGGTAATCGGATGGAAAAGAATCTGTGGAAGGGACATCATCTGACAGGACCCTGGAAATACCACAGTGTTAGCAGTGGATAGAATTTTTGTGGTGTGAATACCTGTATTCCTATTTTGGTATATGTTCATTTGTCTTTCTATCTGTAATATCTATCTTTTGAAACATGAAGTATGTTCATAAGTGGGAGCTAATATTTAAAATACTCTGCTGTGTTAAAGGATTAGACTTTGACTTGCATATGTAAATTTATTTTTGGATTGCATACCTCATGATCATATTTAGATGGTAAACAACTCTATTAGTTCTTTGTTTCTGACACAGCTGCTATAGCATAGTGTCTTTTCACTGGTGAAAGTGAAACATAAATGCTCTTCTTTAATTGTCATTGGTGTTCTTCCAGGAAACAAGCTTCAGATCATTTTAAAGGTGAATTTCTACATTTGATTAATTTGATATTTATTTTATTACAGGCCAGATCCTCCAAGTAGTTAGAACTGCAAATGGAGCTCAGTATATCATTCAGCCACAGCAGCCAGTTGTTCTACAGCAGCAGGTCATACCGCAAATGCAGCCTGGCGGAGTACAAGCACCTGTTATACAGCAGGTAAAAAAAAATTTTTGAATAGGTACACTTGAAAGAAAAAACGTTAGTGATTACTAGAGAGGCTTGCATTTTTGTGAGCAAGTTGAAATAGAACACAAAGTCAGAAATGGTATACTAAAAAAAAAAAAGATATAATTGTGTTAAGTATGTTTTTTAAAAATGAACCATTTTGAAATGTCGTTTTCAATGTCACTTTTATTCTTGCCAAATTCTGACTGGCTGCAGTTTAAAATTTCTTTTGTGCGTCCCCTGATGACAATTATGTTATGTGCATGATCCTAGTCTACATCCTTTTAAAAATGTGTTTATCGGTTAAAATGATTCTGTGTCACATAACATATAGAAGAAAATACTGAAAACAAACACACATACACCCCTTGGTTATTTTAGTAGTGAATACAGTATGTTTTACGAGGATTTTTGTTCAGCTACAAGGTCAACTGTGTGTCCAGACTGCATAAGCATTGAATTTAGCGGTGTCACAGTTTTGCAGTTTAAACATGAATAGCAATTTGTAGAGAGTTTAAAGTTAAATGTTTTATAGAGAAGGTTTAAAAATAATCTTTTCTTGAATTTAAACATTCCTCTGCTGTGGTTGGAACTCGGGTGTGGTGGTAGTGCTAGCGTTTTAGAATGGGAAAGTAGGTTTTCTTAGATTTAGCAATGCAAAATACAGAAAATGAACACCGGGTAGTGAAAGAAGGTATGTTATTGAAGATTAAATTATTTAGCTGTTATAGGTGAAATGTTTGTAACTCTTGTTTCTCTAATTAGTGCAAGTCAGATTGATATGCTTTAATTGTTTTCTGTGTGTAAGTGATGTGGTGGTCTGTTATGTTAGCAGCCACAGTACTTGCAATGATATTCCATCAGGTTTTGGCTCCTATCCCGGGAGGGATTTCCCAGCAGACAGGAGTGATTATTCAGCCTCAGCAGATCCTGTTTACAGGAAATAAGACACAAGTCATACCTACAACAGTGGCTGCCCCTACACCAGCTCAAGCACAGATTCCTGCAGCTGGTCAGCAGCAACCACAACAACAACAGGCACAACCACAAGCACCACTTGTTCTCCAAGTTGATGGAGCAGGGGACACATCTTCTGAAGAAGAAGAGGATGAGGAAGAAGACTATGATGATGATGAAGAGGAAGACAAAGAAAAAGATGGGGGTGAAGATGGCCAAGTTGAAGAGGTAAACCACACTATTTCAGAAGACTGGAGCATGCTTGCGTTTCATTTTAATTGTTTTGCAATATTTGAAAGAAAACTGTATGCTTCAAATAGTATTATATTCCAACAATTTTGAGAATATAACTTTTATCCTTGTACTTCAAGTTTTTTTTATTTCCCATATTGAAGTTGTGGAAACTGTGTGTATTAGTAAAGCACCTTGAAATGCAGCTGGGGAAGGCGGGGGGCACAGCAAAAACTGTTAATTGTTGTGAATGCCCTTTTAAAAACTTCAGCAGTAATATTTCTGATATTATGGAGAGGTCAGCCATAAAATTATGAAACCTTCATAAGCAAACAGAAATAGTCAGCTCCACTTGGGACTAAGTGCATACAAAAGCAAGGTGTTAAGAAGATTGACAAAAAGGAGAGCAAATACTTAGTTCACTGAGGGGACCAATAGATGTGGTCTGACCTGTATCTCACTGATACTCCGTTGCTTTCTGTTATGCTAGAACAAGCCTGAGAACTCAAATTTGATTATAAAGCACCTTCTAGAAACACATCTGACCTTGATTTAATGAAATCGGGAGATAAGAGCAGGAGTGAATAGTCTTCGTAACTTGTTGCATTCTTGACAGTATGTGCTTAATTTAGACTTTGATTTTGCTTGATTTTGGACTTGAGCCAGTGGTTCTTACTAAGTTTTGGTGTGTTGCACCAAAAGCCTTACAAGAATAAGAAAATTAAAAAAAAAAAAAAAAAAAAAAAAAAAAAAAAGGGTGGGCGGGGGGGGAGGGATACTAATAAGCTAAAAGTACTGTTACTTCAGTCTCTGACAGGAAACTTGGTACTCCCTAAATCTATCCCTAAAATGCATTTTGAACTGCCAGATCACTTCCACAGTTCTCTGCAGCCTGTCCAATTATTTTAAGATTCCATTTAAAATGCCAATATGAGGAGCATATGTAGCATTTCACAGTCTGTATCACTCATGCAGTATATGCAGGTAAAAATTCCAATTTTTATCAAGGAATTAAATCAGGTTTTCTATAGTACATCTGCAGTGGTGTCTAACAGTATTTTTCTGTTACAACTTACAGGTTGGGTTCACATCACTTTTCCATTATATTGATCAGCACTGATATCAGTTTGAATGTTTTAATAGTTGCTTTATTAAGTATAGGTCGTCATGCTTAAATATTAAGTGTTCTTTAATAGTGCCTTAATGCTAGCATTCTTGTGGAAATTTTTTTATATGCCAAGACTTTTATTACCAGCATGCCAGAGATCTGTTATTTTTGCTACCTTTGTTCATCAGCAGTTACTTAATGAGCGGACCAGTTCCTTAAAACTTTTGAAGTCACTTAAATATAGCATTACTTCGGAAGGAATTGGGACCTTGAGTACACCTTTTTCTTCTCTCACTAGCATCTCCCCGTTTAGCTTATATATTTGGGAGTGGGTGGGAAGATGAGGATTATACAGAAGACTTCAGAAAAGTTGTTTTGCGTTCATTAGAGGTTGTTTTAACTTTTGAAATGTTTGTTATTTACATGAGATGAAAAAAACCCCTCAAATTTCTGCTGGAACAGTGTTGGCAGAAAGAGGAAGAAAATAAAGTAATTTTTAAGGGACGTGAAAATACATTCTAGAAGGTCTGAAGAAGTTATTTTGTATGTATCTATGCAAGATCATCTTAAAACATCTTTTTTTCCCCTCCTGTAAAAACTTTCTGCATGTGTTGAGGTTTGTTTCTGTTTGTGGTACATCAAACGTGAATAAGTCATGGAGTTTCTGTTTTTAATGGCACATGGGAATGATGTGACTAACGTCGCCTTTCCACTGCTTAGATGCTTTAGAAAAATAAAAATCTGCATAATGATAAATTTTTTGTGAAGACAAATTGCAAGCACCAGAACATTTACAGTAGAGGGGCAAGAATGGTTGTGGTGACAAAAGGCTGCAGTGCCCGGAATCTGGCCTGGACACTGAAGACTAAAATTGGTAAGGACATCATCTCAGGATGGAGGGCAGGAAGGAAGTGTATGTACATCAGCCCTGTGCTGGAAAGCCTAATATTCCCCACCTCAAATGCATTTTAGGTCCTGTAGTTCATAGACAAGACTGTAGCCTCATGTGAATAATCAGAGTAACAGCTCTGATCTTACTAAACAGCATAACTTTTTGCATTTGTTTTTTTCAGGAGCCTCTTAACAGTGAAGATGATGTGAGTGATGAGGAAGGACAAGAACTGTTCGATACAGAAAATGTTGTTGTGTGCCAGTACGATAAGGTAATCTCTACAGAACAGAATCCAAGAATTCTGCTTTCTCTGTTGTTCTTCCTATCAAGTCATAATTTTTAAGTAGCATCTTTGTTACTGTTAAGTACAGGTAGATCTGTAAAGATTATAATGTGAATGGTAATATAGGAATTAGCTATTGTTTGTTCTTAAAACAGGTTTGTGTGACGTGTTTGTACTAAACTTGGTAACGAGTAAAGCTTAGAAAAATTGGGCTGCGTTTTCTTCATCATGTCTTTTTGTGACCTTTAACAAATGGTCAGTCCTCTGGGCCCAGGAGAAGTGAACTATTGTAAGTATGTACATTTGCTGTGGCCATGAATGGAATAAGTAGTCATCATGATTTAGACTTGCGGAAAACTGTTCCTTGATCATTAAAAATATCTCTTCTTGATGATAGAATAGTTATCAGAGGGAGAAGGTTCTTTCTGTGCTGTGCATTCTTTACTGAAATGGCAATGTGGAATGCTTTTGCTTATTTTGCTTTAAATTCTGCTGAACTGTCTTGCCTCCTCTATAATCAGTAATTTCTTCTTGCGTATTTGCCCTGGAATATGCAAGGATTCATCCATGTCTGGAATTGTTTTAAATGTATCTAGAGGATATCAGACACCTTTTTACTGAGGTAGTATGCAGAAAAATTATTCAACGTGGATTTTCTTTCTTTTCCTATGCTAGATTAATTGGACTATGATGACTAAGGATCTTTTTTTAAAGCAGAAAAAAGCTGTAAGCTTGTTGAATAAAAACTTCTACATTGCGAAGAATGGCTTGGTTAGAAAATCATCAGTTATGCCCAGACTATGCTTAGACTTGTCATCAGATTCAACAGCGAATTTAAGACAGAGGATAGTGGTATCAGTATCTACATCCCAGCCATCTGTCTCCTCCAGACTGTAATCCAAAACTGTTAGTTTTGAGGCGGTTCATTAGAATAGTGAGGGACCTCAGAATAGCAGTCAGAAAAGCTTGTTGGGAGCTGCTAAAGCTGAGCAACAGGAAGTACTCTGAAATCCTGACCTTGAAAGTTAAGAATGCGAACTCAGTAGGGAACGGTGTGTATTGTTAACCTCTGATGGTTAACGTGCTCTGAAAGGACTTAATCAGTTATCAAACAATCATCGTTCAGTTTGTCTCTAAAATCACAGGATCACACAGGATCAGCTCAGTTGTTCTGAGCAGTTCCCTCTTGCACAGTGTTGTGCATCAGCTGATGGTGGGTGCCTCTGGAACAACGAGACAAGGGCAAACAGGTAGCGATGCTCACGTAGAGCATTTTACCATCCTTCTGTGAACTGTCTCTTGAGGGACAGATAGTGGCTTTGTATCAAATGGCCAGCAGAGGATTTTTTCCTTAATTTGTCAGAAATTAATTTGATTATTTTTTGAATCCTTGTAAACTTTGTCTTATGACAAGAATTTTCATAAATGGTGTGATGTGTGGAGAATTACCTAGTTTTTAACCCATCGGTTTCACATGATACCTCATAGATCTTTACTTAGAAGAGTGTTTCCTCTTTGCTTTCTTGGTGCCTTTTATGGTATTGCAGATCATCATAACCCTCCTCAGTCATCTCTTTGAAATCAGAGCTATACTTTGCTTGGTTGTTATTTGTACAGCTGTCCAAACATTTGATTATTTTTTCATTCTCCAGATCCGTTTTACTCTTCTGTATCTTATTTGATACAGGTAGATAAGGTTGAGGGAGGATCAGAGCTATTCATAACACAGGTGAACCTTCAATTTATTAGGTGGTGTAGCAATGTTCTGCAATAGTTCATGTGTGCTTTTGACCCCACTGAACACAGAGCTGATGATCTTATGGAAAAGTCTTAGGACATTGGGATCTCATTCCTGACTTGTAATTGTCAACTCAAACCCATCATTTTTCTATCCATGTAAGTTGGAATTGTTTTTTCCATTGTTACTACCTTTATATACATTGAATGCCACCATTGTTTTACTACAAGAGTTAGGGCAGTAATATCGTTCTGCAGCTCTTCAGTAACTGTTCTTTTGTATCATCAGTGATGTTTTGTCATTTTCCAGATGATTAGTGAATTCTTAAACCATGCAGACTCCAGCCAGCACAAATCTCTTCTGGAATGATGTCATTTCACTGTAAAACAGTGTTCTTGCCCTTGTTCTCCCATCTTTATTCAGTTACTTATCTGAGGACCTTCCTCATGGTAGCTCAAATGCTTCTGATGAGGGATTTTTGGTGAATGCCATTTGAAAGGACAAGTAGAGTATATAAGCCAGACCTTTCCTTGTTCATTTATTTGCTGTTGCCGATGACTTTTTAGCTTAAAGTGAGCACAGACCAAACAATAGTACTACTAGTTGATTGAGTGCTATGGTCATATCTGTTCTGGTGCTACTTTACTGTTTGTTTCTACAGCACTAATAGTAGATGATGAGACTTCTTGTCCTTGATGGAAATTGAAAAATTGCAATGGGGTTTCCTTGTTTTTATGCCTTTTGTAAAATTTTCTTAACTTCTTTTAGATTGCCTAATTACACTTTTATGTTTTATCTGCATAAGTTTATCATAATCTTCTCTCTTTTGGACAGCATTTCAGCTTTCTGAAAGATCTTTGCTTGCTTTGAGTATCTTGTTGTCCTGCTGCTTAAGTGTACTGGTGGTCTTTTGCTCCTTCTGATGCCCTTTTTGATAGGTGGCAGGTATTTATCTGCTGTGCTCTGTGCTTACAGTATGTGGGGTTTTTTTTGTTTGTGTGGGTTTTTTGTTTGTGGGTAGGTTTTTTTGGTGTTTTTTTTAGGTTTTTTTGCCAAATTTACTCTTCTAACTTTAGACTGAATTTAGTTCAGTTTCCTTTAGTTTTAAATTAAACATAAGAACATAAATTTAGTTAAACACTCTTTTAGTGGGTTTATTGACTTCTTATTACCCCTGGGAAAATGTTTGTCTTACGTAGTTGCTGTTAGTTCCGGTGATATTTTCTGACTTAAGCCTTGCACACTGTCTTGAACCAAGAAAAGGATTATGCGTTTTGTGGGTTCCTGACTTAACATCTTCATGCAGTAGGACTTGGCTGTATAGTATCTAAAACAACCTTAATGCTACCCATTGATGTTTACTCAGTAGGCATAAGATAATTGAAGTCTTCCAATACTACAACTATTTCTTGTCCTTGTATCTTCTCTGATCTCCTTTACCGCATTGGTCAACCTGCTTCCTGTAGTCAGGTAATATTTGTCTGGGAATGGGCATGAAGAAATAAGTTACTTGTGTATGGAATATTTTTCTAAAGAGAATATGAATAAAACTGTTGTGTTATTCTTTGTCTTATCCTGTGTCAACAGGAATATCTGTTATAACCTGGAGATCCATTATGTCACAGGCTCCCGTAATATGGACTCCCTGGGGAGCAAGAATGTTGTCTTTTTTTTTTAATTTTTTTATTTATTTTTTTTCTTTCTGTCCAGTGTTTCTTGGGTTGTTGCAAATACCTGGACTGATCTCCCAGCTTAATCTTACAAATTTCTTTTAAACAAAGCCTTAAAAGGGACAATATTTTAACTGGGAAGACTATAGGTTAAAGTTGAAGCTTCATGCCATCATCCCCAATACTGGAGATGTTACTTTTCTCACTTGACACTTTTCATGAGAATTGGAATGTAAATCATATACAATGATTCACCATTGAGGAGAAATTATAGAATATAAGACTAATACATATATTCTGTATCAGCTTGTGCATTTTTTACCATAGAGATTTTCAGACTGAAAACCTTGTAAATAATCCCCTTGCCTTTTAACCAAAACTTAACTTTTGGAAACCCAGAGTCAAACTCTAATATTAGAAGTAGAAAGTTGAATAGGCCTGCTATCTATCTATACATAACCTAATCAGACTAGTTTTCATGCAGAATGGAGTTTAGACAAGAGGTGCAAATAATAAAACTTAGTGTTTGACCCTTTCAGGGCTGGTTTAAAACAGTGGTTGAAATGGGGATTTCTGTCTTTCAAGAGGAGTTTCATGGCTGTTGTAATCAAAGATAAGTTAATCAAATTAAAGCAGCACAGGTGGATACATATCTCCTTCCTTTCCAACCACCTCTAAAAATGTGCTGTATGCTTTGGATTTTGGAATGCTTCTGTACTTGCATGGTTTTGTGACAGTTGCTGTCCCTGGTTTAAAAAAGGAAAACAGAAAATACTGCTATATGCATAATTATTTTTTGTTTTTCATAGCTAAATGCAGAATTGATTTTCAAGATATTTGTAGTAATTTAGTAATGTATGTCTAATAGTTATTTTCATTTTTTCTTGCCCTTACAATTTACTTATGCATTGTTACCTATTTCTGATGCAGAGTAATAGTTCAACTTTTTTCCCTGTTTTTAGATTCATAGAAGTAAAAACAAATGGAAATTTCATCTCAAAGATGGCATCATGAATCTTAACGGAAGAGATTATGTATTTTCCAAAGCCATTGGGGACGCAGAATGGTGAAGTTTTAAAAGACAAAACAAAACAAAAAAACTCCCTGTAAAAGGAAAAAAATTCAAAAGCAGGAAAGGTTGATACTTGGACGTATACTCCAATCAAAATGTGTATCTGCACATCAGAAATAAACAATAAACAAAAGTATTGGAACAAAGGTAAAATGTGGCAACAAAGACACTACTTCAGATGAGCAAGCCATGGACTGTAGCAGCTATAGCATTGTCTGGGAGCTGGTTTTGTGTGTTAGGAATACCTTAATTATCAATTCTACATACAGGTACCTACAGCTGGTATTTAGCATGTAAGGCTTTGTCCCACCCCCCACCCCTTCTTCCCTTGATTTAAGACTTTAAAATACTACTTCCACTGATTGAAGGAACTCTTCCCTTTGATAGATTATTAATCTGAAAATGCTTATTGTGTGTACAAATCTTTGCTTTGAACACTTCCTTTTGGTAGTGAGGATGGTCAGAATATTACTTAAACTGTGTGCAAGCTTTGTACAGAAGGGAAAGAATTAAGGTGTTAAATTTTAAATAACTTGTATAAGGAAAATATTTTTAATTCTGATATGCTCATTAATTATTATATCTATTTGTTGTTTTCAATTCAGTTTCCCATAAACAGGTTGTAGTTCCTAGCAGTTACAAAATGGTAAAATGATCATTTATATTTCAAAATTATTTTAATTTCACGTAAGTGATACCTTTTATTTAGGGCTGTATTTTTT
>NW_008795405.1:5200850-5213066 GCF_000699145.1 Aptenodytes forsteri | reverse complement strand
GGAGACCTTTTGAATTAAATGTGGAAGTAATGGCATAATAGATGCATTCCTTCACCTGCTTATTACATAGATAGACCAGACATCCACAAATAATTCAACAGACCACAAGAATGACTACATTTTTAATATAGAAAATCACATAAAAATTCTAACATCCTGGCTGCAACTCTGTTAATCAAAGATCTGCTTTACTAAAAAGTATAGCCATAAGTTACCTGCAGCAGTTTCTCTCTCTAAAGTTTCCAGGTGGCACGTAATTTCATGAAGAGACCTGCACACAGCTTTGAGAACACAAAATTTTCTTAGAGTATCTTTAGACTTGTCTTGGTAACAGAAGATCAAGCAGTCAGATGCACTAAACCTTGTGTAGTCACTTTTTCACTTGCCTTTTCCAGAGGTGTGGTTTTGTGGTGGTGTTTTTTGTTGGGTTTTTTGTTTGTTTTTGTTTTTGGGGTTTTTCTGTGAAAAGCAACAAGGTTGCTCCCCCCCCTCCTTCCCTTCCTCTCCTGAGAAGTGAACACCTTTTCTTCATGCATAGGTTATTCTTGCAAACCCTGCTTTCAGAAATTCAGTTACTTTTGAACGAGGAGAGGGAATGGGCATTACACTTCAGAAACTGTTGAGGAAGGAATGTTCATGTGGCTCACCATTTCAAAAAAATTTTATGTTTCATTGGGTGCTTGGAAAAGTGATGAAAAAAGAACACAGCGAAGATAACTTTAACTAAATTGGGGAAGACTTTCAGAAGCAGACATTTGAACCATGATTTCTGACCCTTTTTTGCTTGAGAATGTTAAATAATTTTTAAAAAGTTTCAAAGTCACAAGTGTATTTTAGCAGTATATAATTGACTGCTCTGATTTTCATTCTGATTTACTTGCCTCCAAGTGCATTCATAGTCTCAGTAGTACATAGAAAACGCAAAACACATTGTAAAGAGGGGTTTTTTGGCTGTGATTTTGTACATCTGTACTCTCATTGATACAGACTAAAACCGCCTGTAGGCTATGTCTAGAGCCATATGGTTGTTAGTAAGCCATCTACATACATAAGCTTTATGAAAAGTTAATTGATGTTTCTTCTAATTCATTCTTAAGTAATGGAATCGTCATTTTGAGTGCATTTTTGGCTTGGGGCTTCAAGGTATCTCAAACTGATTTCATTTCATCTGAACAAAGAAGAAAGCACTGTTTTTTACCACTGTTGACACTTCTGTGTACAACTGCAATGAAATCAATAATGTACCAACTAATTCCTTCCCTCACCTTTTCCATATCTGTCACCAATAAGTCTGAAGTAGTAGACTTCAGAAAAATTCCCGTAACGCTGCACAACCAAACCAATAAAAAGAAAAAAAAAAAATCCCTTTAGCTATAGATTCCTGTTTATACTACTGGAACCCAGATAACTTGTAAGACACTTTGTTTTCATACATCTTAGTGATATTTTTTCACCCACATACATATACTAGAAGCTGCATAGCCTTTTTATTTATTTTTAAGGGATAGCAGAACTTTAAAGGTAACTTAAGCTTAGCCTGTTCTGAAGGATGTTAGAAGCTTTCTGAACTTGCACAGTCTCTCGCAAGCTAATTGTATGGTATGCTTTTCAGATAAGAAGTTTTGTCTTCAAATACAAATACCTGTGAAGTTTTGGGAAAGCCAGTCAAACATGAACATACCAAACTGTGCTCTTATTGCTACATCAAGTGTTCCTTTTTTAAAATCAAAAAGCATGTTTTAATTTCATTTTATTGTAGCAGCTTGCTGTAAGAATGTAGTTTGCTTAATTTTATTATTGTACTTGAATTTTTAATCACGGTTTTAACAATGTAACTGAACAGACCATTTCAGTAGGTTCCAAAGAAACCATTCCTTTCAGAAGGCAAGGGATTCCCATGTTCATAGTTCATAAATGATTTCCCCTCCCCCTTGGAAATAGGTTTTTTGGTTGGGTTTCTCCCCCCCCTCCCCCCGCCCCCTTTAAATATTTCTGTATTATGGAAACAATTAATGGTTTCAAGAGGGCTTATGTTAAAATTTGCACAGATAATGGAGCACCTTTTTATGATGGAAAAAATGGGGAAAGACGACTTCATAATTATAACCATGATGGCAGATGGAAACTTGTAGAGCAACTGGGCAAAATTGGGAGTCTTGTGCCTTTTCAGTTTGCAGAATACCTGTTTTGCCAGTATGACAGTACTTCTTTTTGATTCCTGAGAGAGTAAATTTCCTGCAGTGCTTCAATGAGAAAAGCAACTTTTTTGCTCTAATTCTGTTGGGTTCTAGTGTGTGCAATCATTTTAAAACATCTAAGTTGAAAACAATTGAAATAGTTTTTTCTGTTAAGGAGAGAATAGAGAATTTAGTCACATAAGGAACTTTATATTGGACTATTTAAATAAAATATGTTTTTATTCCCCCTCAGTTGCTGGTTAGCGACAAGATTTCTTTGAGGCTTCATACTCCTTGTTCCTGCATTGTACTCACAAGTTGCATTTGAACATCATTCAGTTTCCTAAACACTATTTAAAGTGATAATTGTGGTCCAAGTTTATTTCCAAGAATATGATACGTGATTCTGAAGCACAGTTTCTAGAAAAGAGCAAAGAACATGTTGTGACATGTAACAGGTTCTTTTTGATAAATGTTTTTTCTATTTCTGCTGCACAATTAGGAGTGTTAAAGTAAAATTCATTGAGTCTGTGAAAATAATTCCACCGCTTGACAGTTAGCAGTAATTATGTCGCCACATAACACTACCAGAGTAAAATTTCTTAATTCCAGTGAAGGAGTTAGAGACCTTGTTAACTAAAGTTCATTTTGATTCAATCTCTTCAATTTGTAAAAGCTCCTAAAACCAATAAAGCCCCCCAAAATTTCCCCCAAAGCAAAACTTTCCTAATAGAATGCAATAAGATGTCCAGGAAGTGAACAGTGGTTTTAGGTTAACGCACACTGGATTGATACTGGGCTGCCTTACACAGCATCGTGGGGTTTACTGTGTGCCACCCCACCCCACCCACGCACCCCCAACTGAAATTAGAGTTCTTCTCAGAATTTGGGATTAGTGACTATACAGGATGAAGAAACTTGCGTATTGTTGCGTATTGGTGTCTGGCATTTAAAGTCTCATTTTCCCATTGCTGTGATTGGTTGGGAAATGTGTGAAAACCAGTCCTTTGGTTTCCCTGTTGCCTACTTTTTTCAGGCAGTTCATGCAGTGTGTCTTCTAATTATTATTTGGTGGATTAGACATTGTGGAACAAAAGGAGCTTTTTTTAACAGGAAGAACTACCTTGGGTTAGCTATATGTACAGTCATCCAATGAGACATGTTCCAGAGTGCATAGGGTACCAATAGATTATGGAGTGGGGGAATATCCTTTTTTGCTGTTCTGAGCTACTATTGTCAACTGCTGTTGTACATATACTGTTATGTGTAAGGGGGTAAATATATTTATTATGTTTGTAAAATTCATTCTGTACAATTGCAGATCAAGGTTGCTCCTCTGTGATATACAGGATATTATGTTTCAAAGGCCATGCTTGGAATACGATTAGAGAACTTAGTATTTTGATGTACTAAGACCTATTTTAAGTTTAATATTTTGCCTTTGCAAAAACTTTAATTAAAGATGTTATTTAAAAATGTTTGCCACTTCATTTACTATCTTGCATGTGCATGTTTAATATATGAGGCTTAAAGACTATTACATAATAACACTGAAGATTATGAATTTGTTTTCATCATACTCAGGTAACATCACTGTCACCTACTTGTTCAGTTTGCCTTGCAGGCTTCCCATTTAACATCATCACAATGTTATAAAAAAAAAAATTCACATTTTAATCTTGAGTCCAGACTTCCATGTTTATTTAAGAATTTTCTCTCTATGGTAACTTGAGACTTGGGTTTTGAGACAAGACTGGTTGAATAACTTGGTGTGCCATCTGGATGTTAGTCCTGTAAATGGAAATGCAAGACAATATCGAGAAGTAAAATACAGAGTTCTTGGATGATAGCTGGCTGATCGTAAAGGTTTCATCTTCATCAGTGAAACGGATTTGACAGAATTGCGTTAAGCAGGTGACATCTTTTTAGTTCCCGGCTAAAAGCAGCATCCTGAGGCATGACTTGTGCTTTATTTTTAAATGTAAATTTTGAACTTCTTCTAAATATAATTAGAAAGAATGTAAGCTATAGGCTATACTGCCTGTATGGGGGATTGTATTTTGGAATGCGGTGATTTTTGAAGTAATCTTTCGGCTATAGTGGTGTAAAGGTATAGCAAACCAAGAATCGTAAGGAGTGGTGGTATTTTTCTTCTAATACTCAAGGTGGGGGGTACCCTAATACTTCTCTTGCCCTCCAGCCCTCAACACTTGGGCTAGTCTAAAAAAAAACAGTACTGCTTTTCCCATAATGTTTGTCATCTTTGCCTTACTTGTCATCTTGAAAAGGATCTGGAGATGATTCTGGATGAATAACTATCAGAAATTATGATGTTTTACAAAAAAAGGTCATTGCAGTCTGAGCTTGCGTACTCCGTAAGAAAAAAACAGCTTGGAAAAATGGCCGGTTGTTCTGGCCAAAATATTTTCAAAAGGACCCTAAAAAGAGGAGGGAAAGCAGAATGCTGACAAATTGGTACCAAACTCAAGTTAAAACACAAAAAAAGCTGGATTTCATCCCTGTAAGGAAAGATGAGAACATTATAATTGTGAATGTTAATTATGCTTTCCCAGCTGTGCATGAGCAAAGTATTTCAAGGATTTTGGGCAAAACCAAGTATATTTTAAAACACCTGATTTTTTTCCCTATCAGTTCGATTTCTTTATGGCTTTATTATTTTAATTGCAGAGGTATGAGAGGATAAGAATCTTCAAATACTAGCATAGCTTTCAGTATATCCCCATTTAGTTTCAACTACATATCATTCCTTACAACTTGTCTTAAACTATCAGCTTTGGAGTTCGTGTTTTGTTTTTTCTAGCCCGGACTTTTGTTTGTAAAATACTCAAAGACTGAAAGTCTTGCCGCTTGTTTTCAGAGCAGACTCTCTCACTCTTTTTTTCAAACTGTTTTTTTTTACCACTAATGGGATTGTGCCAAAACTGCTCTAATCCTTTTAGATTTAATGACATCTGCAGTACAGTCAAATGAACTGCAGCTGAACTATTTTTGACCTTCAGTGTGGCTATATAACATTCAGAAAGTTGTTTTTGTGACATTTTTTGTCTTTGGAGTGAAGACTCTCCCAATTATTTTTGTGTGAAATGCCTGTGCAATTATATCTTTTTACATAGTAGAGATGTACACATCCTTGTGTGACCTCAAAGAGGGTTATCTGAAATAATGAGGTTATAGGGAGAGAGAATAAGTAATTGAAAATAGCGCTTTGCATTACAAATGATAGAGTTGCCCATTTGCTTCCATAGGTCAAAAACCCCTTTCTGAAGATGGGTATTGGTGAGCTGGTATTTTAAAAAGCCTTTTAGTGATAACTATTTTAAAAAATACATAGCTGGGTGTATTTGGTTTACATTTTCTAGTTTTTGTTTTCATATTTAGTTCAGTTTTGTAAACAAAAAGTTACTGAAATTGAAAACAGCAAGTGTTTAATTTGGATAAGTATATTTCAATAACAAATCCAGAACAAAGACTATCATTAAATTGTAAAAATAAAAAGAAACCTTGTAACACAAAAAATGTTACGTGTGGACGCGTGGTTCTGTCAAGGTAGAAATGCTTTTTCCTTTGCTAGCGGTACCAAACGAAGCAGAACTGCACTGCAGACAAGCCCTCTAGACGTCTGGAACAGAAGACACGTTTGAATCCCAAGAGCGTTGGGATGCTGCTCTACAAGTGCCGGAGCTGGCAGGATTTAATGCCAAGGTAAAGAAAAAACCTTCCTAGCTGGTGATGGAGGAAATGGTTTGGACTAGCAAAATAAGGAAAGCAGTCTTTTCTGCCAAACTGCCTGGCTTCCTGATTTTTCCAAAGGCTTATTACTCCCACTTCTCCTAGGAATCCTGCTGCAAGGTCCCCGCAGGTGGGGCTCCTCGTGTGTCCTGCCGTACCAATGTCCCAAGATTTCATCCAGACCTTTCCCCTCAGAGGAACAAGTGGCTGACTCCAGGTGGGCTGCCTGGATTCAACAGGTAATGTATTCTGGGAAACAGCGTGTTCTGGGGAGTACAGCATTTCTAAAAAGGATGTATCACAGAATTCACCCTGTGGAGATTCTGCTTGTAGGTTTTCTTCTGTCTCGGGTTGCCTTTTCTTTCGGAAAACTCGAATTTTTGCAGGATGGAAGCTCTTTCCTTCTGAGCTTACCTTGTTTGAGCTTTTAACAAAGACAAAGCATTAGTGCTGGGAATGATATTGCTGACATACTATTTTTTGTGGACTGAATTTATCTGTCTGACTTAATAAGTAGTTTTAATCTTAAAACATTAAAGCAGCATCTAGTAAAATTCTACACAAAGTATGTGTAGAGAGTTGACAAATGGCTTGGTAAGTGTGATGATGATACTGATGTTAACAATTGTTTAGCTAAAGAAGAAATATATTCACATCACAGATACTTCTGCACATATCACTTAAGTTGGCTTTGGGAGGGGGCAGAGGGAAGGTGGAGCAGTTCTCAATTTTAGCAGATCGAGTTGCTGTTCATGTTTATTCAGAATATCTTTTGGCTTTCATTTTCTGTCCTAAATCATTGTCATATCCTTAAACAGCTTTGTAATTTCTCCCTGAGGTTGCTGCATATATGTTGCCATGTAGCTTAAATAACTTCAGATAATAGGTGGAAAACGTAAAGCACTTCATCAAAGAGTATGGGGTTTCTTCCATAGCAGAGAAAGGAGACGTAAAGAGAATCTGGAAAGAGGAAACTGAGAGAGCACAGAGGATAAAGATAAAAGAAGGTAGCCATCCTTCTAAAAAAAGTCAAAGGTAGAGTGCAAACATACTTGGTTGTCGAAAGAGAAGTGTATGTAAGGAATAAAAAAAACCTTTTTTTTTTTTTCCTGGACTTTTCATGGGAAAGTGCATCTGCCAGTGTGTCAGCCACCCCTCCTAATTGCCTTTTATCAAAATACACTTCTTGCTGCTTTATACTGACATATCATTGCTGGGTTTAATTGGAAATCTGTAGCTGGCCAAAAAAGAATTGATCTTGTTTCCACAGCTCCCTCTAGGCAGCAGCAGTAATCCACATATGATTTAGGGAATTCTTTCACTACAGTCAAACTGAAACCAGCATTGTACATGCAGCACAAATACAACCTTCATGCTGCTTGCTATTTCAGTGCTATTGTGCATATGCCAGTCAGCAACAAGCCGTGGAGAAGACAGACATTCAGACAGTGCCTCAGAATTTGCAGTGAGACGTTTTTTGTTAAAACTCCTGTTATGGCTTGGATTTGATTTTTTGCAGCTTTGCCTTCACAAAAGGCAGGGAGTGCTGTCACTCTTCTTCACTTTTCAAAGAAAAGTCGCTGTCATTTCAGCTGAGACTGTTCAGCTGTAAGACAGCCAGCGTGGGTTTGGCAGTCTAGCCAGTTGTCAGTCTCAGTGTTTGCAACAGGGAGGCTCTTGGCAGCAAAGTAGGTCTTACAAAAAGTATCACAGTATATATGTAAGTAACAATCCAACAGTTCCAATCGCTTTGTAATGACTGTTTAGTGAGCTCTTAGATACGTGCTGTGAATGAAGCTGATGTTCACAACAGACTTCATTCCTTAAAAGAGAAGAAAAATAGAGAACCCGGAGGAGACTCTTCATCACAGCTGTGTAGTGAATAGCTGAGAACCAAAATGAGTGTGCTCCTCCTCCTCTAATTAACAAGGCTTCATGAGCTTCAGCTGAACCGCACAGATCTGCAACAGTAAGGATATGACTTCAGATGACCACTCATACAAGGCTTGGCATTGCGTATCGTCAGGACAGCACAGAAAGCTCCTACCCAAAAAGTAGGGTAAGATTCAAGTTGATTCATACTAATCCTGCAGAAGTTAAGCTCTTGGAAGAAGTAAGTTCAGGATGGCTCCAGTGAGGTCCGAGTCCTGTTCTACAGTTGATGAAACTTTTCCATGTTTTGGAATAGTTACCCAATATTTTCAGGGTGGAAAATAAGGACAGGCAGTTACTAAAATTACAAATTTCCACATGATTGGTATCCTGTCTAATCTGAGAACCTGATAATTTGAGGTACTGTGGCAATTCATGCCAACGCGTGTGCATGGGGGGGTAGGTGTGGGATGGGGATAGGAAGTTAGAACTGACGGGTTCTGCTGATGAAACACTGTGTATTGACCTCATAGAGCCTCCATTTGTTCACTTTCACATCATGATTTCTAGTCGCACAAAAATAAGTCGGGTCATATGGAAGTGCCTAAACAGATCAAAAGTATTTCAGCTTTATGCAGATGTATTATTGAACGAGTGTGAATTCCAGGTTGACAATGCTGTCAGAATCTCTCGGTGTGCATCACTAAGACCTCTTAACCATCTTCTGTTCCAGGGCATGATGATGGCCCTTCAACACCTTGTGCCTTAGCCCACAAAGCCTGCATCAAAGTCAGTATAATGTCTCATGTTTTCAGAATCCCTACCAAGGAGGAGGGGAGCACATAACGGATATGCATGATATTCAACTAATTTTGTGCCTCACCCTGTCCGATTTTAACTGCAACCCAGAAACTATTTGATTACTTGGTGGTTTTAAAGTGAGGATACCTGGCATCTGTTAGAAGGACAATACAGATTATGCTGCTATTACTCATCACCCTGGCCAAACAGCCTGGAAGGGAGGGTTTGGTTCATTTTAACACATAAGCATAGGAGGTCTGCTCAAATCAAACTTCACTTCTTAAGGATTTTTTTTTTTTTACACATTTTCTAAAGACTATGCTGTGAGCATTAATATTTAAATTATCCAGCAAGAAAGGAAACAAAAGTGCATTTCATTTATGTTAATAAACCAAAATGCTATGGTAGTGATTTGAAACTTACCTTTTATTACTTGTGCTATTTTCAGATTCCAGGATGCCATAGCAGGGTGTGCTGTACTTTGACTGTAACCGACCTGTTGCAGATGGTGTCATCTAGAACAGATGCCTACTTAATCAAAAAAGCATGTCTCTCTATAGGTGGAGAGAGAGGAGACTAGCAGAGGTCAGCTACAGCCAGTTTAAATTAAATTGCTCAGAGGAAGTTCCAAGTCCTCATAACTAAGGCTCAGCTCAACTTTACAGCTTTTTTCTACAGTGTCTGAGAATGAAGAAATCTTTCATAGTGTATAAATTACCAGTAGATACATAATATATACACCATAGTGTATATATTACCAATTATGCAAGTAGAATCACAGAAGTTTATGTAGAGAAAATAATGGCATTCTCTGCCACCCTGAAACAGGATTTTCTGTTCTCCAATCCGAAATCTCAGTGCCAGACAAAGCCCTGAAGAGTGGTAACACTGGCTCTTCCCATTTCTGTGCAGGCTTTTGAGAGAAGGCAGCTAGCCTCCGCCCTTTCACTTGAGCCATGAGGTCAAATCCATTGAGGTAGTGCTGTGAACAGGGGATAGGCTGTTCTTCACTCAGCTGGATTCTTTTATCTACATGGGCTCTGTGGTCAGGCCTGCTGAAGGAAGATGCAGTTGAAGCTGTCTTTGCAGAATAGGGGAACTGGTTGAGCACACGAAAAGTGGCTGCTATGGAACAGACCAGAAGTCCCATCTATGCCAGAATCCTGACTGTGATAGCTGCTAACAGTGTGTGGCAAGTGAAGCATAAAAGAATAGCCAAGCAGGTATGATACGCTCCCCATGTACTCCCTCCCATCTGCCATGTATTCGCAGTTCAGAAGCATCCTGAGACAGACGGGTTTTGTGGTTTTAGTATCTTTCCACAGATTTCTTTTCCATGAATTCTCAGTCCGTCCGTAAACCCATGTAAACTTTACTACCCACAGCAGCCTTTGGCAAGAAGTTCAGTAACTCAGCTAGTCCTGCCTGCTCATGACTTTATTGAGCTTTGTCATCTCCCTTCTAGTCCGAGAGGTCCTACTTCACTTGATGATTCCTTAGCTGTAACTTCAAGCCTTTCATTCTCCTTGCTACCCTACTCTGAAACTCTTCTAATTCTATTATATTGTTTTTCTGTTGCAGAGATGAGCTACATTATTCAAGGTTTAGATTTATACAGTGATATACTAATTACCAGTTTTATGTTCTGCTCCTTTCCCAATAATATAATTTGATTTGCTTTTTTCATCTCCAGGAAGCATAAGCTGGTATTTTTATGGACCTATCTACTGTACCCCTAAGATCTTGGTCCTGAATTGGGGTTGTTGGCTCAGAGCACATCATTTAAGATGTCAATTTGTCTTTTTTTTTTTTACCACATGTATCACTTTATATTTATGTACACTGAATTTCTCTTGCCAGTCATTCAGTCTTAAGAAGTCTTCCTACAGTTCTTCATAGCCATCTGTTTTTCGTATTGCTCTGAATATCTTAATATTATGGCAAACTTCATTATCTTACTGTTCGCTCCTTTTTCCAGGTCCCTTATGCACATACTGAACAGCATAGGCCTCCTAGAAAGAACTATTTATTCCTTGTAACCTGTTGGCCTGTTGGATTTTCTTCTTGCCTATAAGCTTAATTGTCCTAGCTGGTGCCAGTTAGCATCTGCAACTGGGGAAAAAGCTTTCTTGCACCCTAAACCTTCATGTTGGAGAGAAGCACAATTACAGGCAGTGGTAAGGTGCACAGACACTGAAGTCAGCTGAGTTTTTTGGGACAGGGAGGGTATGTCAAGAGTTAACTGATATTTGAGTACTTTGACAGTTTTAGGCAGTGGGAGTTGTCCCTCACATGTTTTTTCCCGGGTAATGCAAGGATCCATATAGCGAAGATAATCACTGTTTTGCCCACACTGATGAGAATTACTGAACATAAAATTTGGCAGCATAAATTTTGGCAAATACGGGACAAGGGACATTTGCTTTGAGGGAAGACCTAGTGGGAGAGAGGGATCTTCTTCTGTAAGGTTGCATATGGGCAGATTCATTTAGTTACTCTGAGAAGTCCTGCAGTAGAGTCTCTCCACCACACAAACTTCTTACTATGCGAGTGTTTTCTCATGAAGTATCCAATCCTTAGTCACTGTGGCTGTCACACACTAGGTTTAGAAAGGAGAATGGAAAAGATCAGATTCCAGATTTAGTCTTTTGAAGAGGACCTCATGACTGTTAGGTGATTCTTCTGATTATCTTGGATGTAATTAATGATGGTTTTGGAACCCCAGAGCTCAGCAGTACTACTGCTGTTCCTTTCCATCCCTGCTGCACTGTCCGAGACAGCCATTTAGGACATATCTTTCCCAGCTAGTGGTGGGGAAAAACCCAAACCCTCTGTCAAGCGGTGTGTCATGTGGTCAATCTTTTTGGCTGTAGGCCGGCCAAGGAGAACTATGAAGTTGAGTGCAAGAGAAATATTATTAACTTCTATAGGAAAAATATTTTAAAACCTTCAGAAAAACTTGCTGAGCCTCTTACAATTTCAAACAAAACACTTTATTCCAGTGCTCTGCATTATTTCTAAAGTATTCTAGAGAAAATATGTACTGAATGCCAGAAATAATACATCTTGCTGAGACAGATTTAAAATAGCAAGTATTACGTAAGGGTATACGCAAAACCAAAAATGGCTGAAGGGATTGACCAGAGCAGAAATGCAAAAGAATATCTATAGGATACAAACATTTACAAGAAAAAGTCTGGCAAATAAATTATTTAAAGTCTATTGCCTGGATCTTTCCAATAGTTTTAAAAATATTTTTTATCAAGTTAAACACAAGAAGGAATATGCAAGACAAACTAGAATAATCAAACTTTGATCATAAAGGCAATATCACAGAATTCTTTTAATAGACAAAAAATATATGCAACGATGGGAGATAAAGTTTAATAATGTGTAAATATATGTCATCCGTTAGTAACAGCAAACAGCTGTATCAATTCAAAAGCATACTGCAATCAGTCCACCATACCACATCTTTCCAATGTCCTACTAGTTTCCATGGAACAAATATTCTGGTTTGTTTTAAGGTAAAAAGAATCATAGAATCATTGAGGTTGGAAAAGACCTTTAAGATCATCGAGTCCAACCATCAACCCAACACCACCATGCCCACTAA
>NW_008795405.1:5188270-5199334 GCF_000699145.1 Aptenodytes forsteri | reverse complement strand
TCCTTTTTTTCCTGAGTTCCAGCCAAAGCTCTCTGTTCAGCCAGGCCGGTCTTCTTCCCTGCCAGCTCGTCTTCTGGCACATGGGGACAGCCTGCTCCTGTGTCTTTAAGATTTCCTTCTTACTGTCCAGCCTTCCTGGACTCCTTTGCCCTTCAGGACTGCCTCCCAAGGGACTCTGTCAACCAGTCTCCTAAACAGGCCAAAGTCTGCCCTCCAGAAGTCCAAGGTAGCAGTTCTGCTGACCCCCCTCCTTACTTCTCCAAGAATCAAAAACTCTATCATTTCGTGATTGCTATGCCCAAGACGGCCTCCAACCATCACATCACCCACAAGTCTTTCTCTGTTCACAAACAACAGGTCCAGCAGGGTGCCTTCCCTAGTTGGTTCCCTCACCAGCTGTGTCTAAGTTACCTTCCACACACTCCAGCAACCTCCTATTTCAAACCTAGCTTTGAAATAAGTGATCCGTGTTACTTTTAAAAGCACTTTTAAAATAAATGTTGATTTAGTCTTTCCTCTCTTTCTGAAAAAGTATATGATTCAAGCTTGGATTTTCTTTTCCACTGGTACACTAGTATCTAGGAAGTCTGTAGCATAAATGTACCGTTTGTCCATTTAGAACTTGATTGTCTTAGCTGCTGATGAGATACTAAATAAAGGCACTCAGGAAACTTTTTCTCCCTTTAATGATTATTCCAGTATCAGAAGGGTGACAGAACCCAGGGGCAGGGGTTGCATCTGAACATAATGCATTTTGTATGGGGCTCCCAGACATGGCCAGAGCGTTCCAAATGCAGCCGTTTCATGAGTACGAAATTTTGCTGATCTGCACACTTAAGAAACTACCTTTATGTTTCTGATTAACACTGGGTGTGTCCAGATCACAGAAGAAGAGGTCATAAATTATTATTTGCATGGCTTTCAGCAGTTTTGGTTTCAAAGTTTGCTGAGAATTAACCAAAAATGGAAGCATGCCCCTCCCCCCAAAATAGGCAGCTAAATTAATCTATAATGCAATATTGTAGATTTTTAATGGCATTCACAATGACAGAATGTGTTTTTTATGAGACCATCTCGCAGAGTTGGTGAATCTAGGCCCTTATTTCTGCTCACTGAAGCAGCCTTCATTTATAATCGGGCATATGGAATCAAATTGAGTTTGAAGTGGATTATGTACATGGCATTTGCAGCCATGCAATTTCCAACTGTAGTAGCTAGCAGTTCGAAGGCCTCTACCATTACTTTTTTCTAGATACTACTAACCCACATTATAAAAGACCTGACTATTGTCTGTTCAATTTAATTACAGTTCCTCAAAGACTATAATTCCATTAAAAACAGTATAGATATTACAAAATGAACTTTAAAATACCTACCTGAAGGCAAAGATTCACCCAATATTCTCCATTCTCATGGTAAGCCTTCCAAATAGATGGGTGAAATGATCAATTGCAATCTTGGTAGCAGTCCTACAGAGCTAGTCTCTACAGTTGGCTGAGAACAGGTCTGATCCTGCTGTCCAAACCAGGCACTCAGGCCACACAAGTGTTAACAAGCAAGCTGGTGCAGAGCAGCTCCTACCCTGAGTCCTGATGTCTGCAGGAGATGTAGAGCGACAGGCCGCGCGGTTCATTTGTTCGTGGTGTATGGATGAACTGAGCACAGCCACGCTTGATCTTGGTCTGGCCTCTTCTAGCAGCGGGTATGGCAGAAGAATGCTTTAGTGCTTCACTGGAGCAAAAGACTCTGGGTTGTTCCTTGTGTCTGAGCTTGGATTTCCCTAAGCACAGTGTGGAGAGTATGTGTCTAATCTACAGACAGGCTATGGCCAACCAGAAGCTAACCGTGTGGTTTATGTAGTTGTACTGCAGACATTACATAAGTCAGATAACAGATCTCACTCCAAGATGGAGAGATGTTCTTAAAACATGTTGGAGCAGCTAGCGGTTAGCCTTCAATTCAGTAACTGAAGGGCATGAAGTAACCTGAAGGCACGATCCACTCCCTTTGTCTAAGTGTAGATTTGAGGCAGCTCAAAGTGCTGCAAGTGCTAAAAGGAAAATAATTCTAGCCCTGTAAGAGAGGGGTAAGTAGGGATAGCAGTAGTGGTGAGAAAGCAGTAGTTACAGGGTGTCCAAAGTAATAAACATGCTCAGATTAAACAGTACTGGAGTCAGGTACAGAATGGATAATTGGGAGAAAATTTAGTACAATCTTAAGTTTCGGCCATCAAAAAAATACAAACGTCATTAACTTGACCGGGTAGACTGGTCTTCAAAACAAATTCAAACTAAACCATCTCCTAAGTAGGTTTATCAAGAAGTGAGAGTGTGATAGCGACGGAACTTTTGCAGCACACAAAGACAAATGCCCTAATGTTTCTTACCTGTTATCTTATGAACAGCTGCAAAATCAATGACATTTGCCTTTTACCGCTATAAAGGCAATATGAAGAAGCTTCTTTTCCCACCTCACTCAACTAAACCAAGAACTGCAAACAAAAGACTAGCTTCGTTTTAGATCAGGATGGCAGAAGCAGAAGGAATCTGTTCCATTTTAGGCCCTGGTGGAAGTTTTAGAAATTTGCTGTTAGAAAACCAATTGAACCTTTTGACACATAGGCAGTTGGCATTTGAGAACTTCAACCTTTATTTTTTTTTTTTAATCTCGTTTTAATTATAAACCTTTATGTCCTTTTTTTAGTCATACAAGTACTCCCAAGTTTTATGCTTGGTCTCCTGCTTCCTTAAATTTTTGAGATGAGGGTATATTTCATATTTGCTGAGTTTATATATATTAATTTTCCTATTCAGATAGAGCGTTCACATCTACTTCCAGCAGTATCATCAGAATAGTATCTTTTGACCTGCACTGGTAAGAGTGTGAGACAAGAGGTTCAAATGAGTGACTTGTCTAAAAGACGACCATTCTGAAGGTACTTTCAGACATCACAAAGGATAGGCTAGGGAAAAAGGATATGGATAATACGTTATCTTCTTACTCGATTCACTGTATGCACAACCACCTCTTGACCAGATTGTGGCTGTGATACTTTGAGGTGTTATAGCTCAGTTTGCTTGCATTCTTCCACGAGAATTTGGTTCTGCATTGTCACAGCAGGAAGGTAATCGTTGACTGGGTCTTGAATGCTTGTAAGAATCTGACCTATCCCTTGGCTGATTCTCTGCCCATAAGAACCGCTGCTGTTTTTGGCTGAGATTGTCTGACCTCTGTAGACTTGAGCCTGATGCTCACATATACCAAACTTGCTTAGCAGGATAAACACATCTCTTCGGAAAGCTTTGGTGAAAATAGCATAAAGAAAGGGGTTGGCACAAGAATTGAGTGGGTAGAAGAGTACCAGCAAAATCTTGGAATTGGTGACAGTTATCAATGGTTTGTTCATAATGGCAGATAAAGCATGGAAAGAGATGGGAGCCATGCACAGAAAGTCAGTGAAAATCAACACAGCCATCCGCTTGGCAATTTTGGTGTCTTTGTCCCCTGACTTGTACTGAGGGTTTCGCACAGTTACATAGATTTTTATGTAGCAGGCACAAATGATGACAAAAGCAATAATGTTACATATTAAAACGAAGACAACGTAGGCTTCAGCCACCGGTGTTTCAGTGTCCATAGGCAAGCAGATGCTGACTTTGCTATAGCTGCTGACACCAACCAGTGGCAAAAGGGCAAGAAGAAAGCACGAGAGCCACCCTCCCAGCATGATAACCAAGGCATGCCGGAGGCGAATCTTTCGATCCGGGCGCATGGCAAAAGTGATGGCATACCAGCGCTCCAGGGTGATCACAGTCAGTGTGTATACAGAAAGTTCACTAGCAAAGACTGTGAAAAAGCCAGCTGTGTTGCAACCAGGCCCAGTCTGCCACTCTATAGCGTGGTTATAGTACTCTGACCTGGTGTAGAGATCCACTGAAGCGATCAGGAGGAGGTATAACCCCATGCAAAAATCAGCAAAGGCCAAGTTACACATCAGAAAGCGTGGTACAGTCAGTTTATAATGGCTGGTGAGAAGGATGAAAAGGACGAAAATGTTACCTAGGATGGCCAGCAGGTTCACAAACCACACCACGATCCTCAGAAATTGATAGCCCATTATATCCTCACAGGGATTAAACTCATCAGGCTCTGGAGTGCATATTACGTCTTCATTGCCTCCACAGACAGGATAGTCATAATGACTATCAAAGGTCTGGACATCTTCCATTTGAGGGTTCTTGAGCTCTTGGCCAAACCCAAGATTTCCTTCTCCGTGCTCTTCCAAAAAAATGTAATAATGTGAATTTTCATGAAAATTAGTGAACTTGGTGTTTTTGTCATAAACAGTATCGGTGTGGTCTGTGTATTCTTCAGCATAATCTTTGTAAAATGGGCTTCTGAGAGCTTTGACTGCTCTTCTCTTACGAAAGCTGTGACTGCTGCTCTGGTTACACGTCAGATACTCCAGGATTCTGAAAGAGTAGAGGGGGAAATCACCAGTGGCATTTACAGTCTGACTGGAGTACAGCGAGTAAACAAAGGGAACACTTCAAAAGCAGATTACTGTGAATGAAAACGTAGCTATAAAAATGTGATTGGATATATTTCTGTTAACAGAATGTATAGTGAACAATAAGCTTGAGCATTTCTGGGCTTTTTTTAAACTCTATTTTTCCTTTCTCTGTTGCTATCAGCTATCCCCAGTAGTAATTTGGCTTGTTCAGCATCCATAATCCCTCTTCCTTCTTGGGACCTACATTCTTAGTAGGTAATAAGACTTCTATTTGCTGTTTATAACTTCTTAGATAATACACACAAGTATTACTTTCCTTTTCTTTTTTGCTCACAAATCAATTTCTCCCAGAATGTCCAGCATTTTAATTTCTATTCTGTGTATTTCCTGTAGCTGCTTTACAGCTAACTAGCAGTGTAGTGGTTGGGAATCCTGTATCTCATGGTGTGATGCACCTGTATTTGTAGTTGAAAATTGTTCATACTTTTTACTAGGAAAAAAATTACAGTTTGGCATCAAATTTTTTGATCACTGTGATCCACTGTCACATAACCTTTAGCGTTTCTCATTTCCAGGTGTGTAGAATTCGAGATTGCTTATAATTTGAGATTGCATACAATTCAGTCTGAGAAATTTTCATCTCTACTGATAGACATGCAAATACTTGTTTCTTTCAGTCATTAGATTGTGCTGGGTTCTTTCTGCACATTCTTGCAGTCCAGGTTTTGAATCTCTCCACTCTGTTTTATTTCTGTCCTCACTTTTTGCCCTGGTTTCGGCTGGCATAGAGTTAATTTCCTTCCTAGTAGCTGGTGCAGTGCTGTGTTTTGGATTTAGGATGAGAATAATGTTGATAACACACCAGTGTTTTAGCTGTTGCTCAGTAGTGCTTACGCTAGTCAAGGACTTTCCAGCTTCCCATGCTCTACCGACTGAGAAGGCTGGAGGTGCACAAGAAGCCGGGAGGGGGCACAGCCAGGACAGCTGACCCCAACTGGCCAAAGGGACATTCCATACCACGTGACGTTATGCTCAGTATATACACTGGGGGGAGTTGGCCAGGGAGCAGCTGCTTGGGGACTGGCTGGGCATCGGTTGGCGGGTGGTGAGCAATTGTTTTTCATTTGCATCGCTTGTCTTTCTTGGGTTTTATTTCTCTCTCTTTTTGTTGTTTTCCTTTTCATTACAATTTATTATTATTAATTATTATTTTTATTTTATTTCAATTATTAAACTGTTCTTATCTCAACCCACAAGTGTTCTCACTTTTACTCTTCTGATTCTCTCCCCCATCCCAGCGGGGGTGGGGGAGTGAGCGAGCGGCTGTGTGGTGCTTGGTTGCCAGCTGGGGTTAAACCACGACACTTTCCCAGTCCACTGTAATTGTGAATGTTATTGCTTTGTGAGTTTATTATTGAATAATTCATATACTCATCATAGCTTATTTTTAATATACTATGCATTCCAACCACAAATACTGCAATATTGAAGACTGGGGCTGTCTTCCTAAATCAGGGGCTGGCCTGGATGAGAATTGTCTAAACCTTATTAAACTTTGGAGAAATTTACAATGGATTTGCATTCTGCAGTGAAATTCTGCTGCTAATCACAGTAAGTCATCCTCCCTCCCTCCCCCCAGCAGATGAGTCGCTGTGTTGTATCAGGACATCTATAAATGTATTTTTTTCTTTCCAAAAGCTATCGGCACCTGTTCTGATGGGAGGCCAGAAATCCTGCCGAAATGGAATTTGAAATAATCTGTCTACAAGGTTATTACAGAATCATTTATTCTGAGCTTTTCAGTTAGAAAACATAGGAGACATGAGGCTATAACCCCTCCAAAACTTTTTTCCAGTCCTTGCTACAGCACATTCTGTGTTATAGCATATTACCCTTTTCTTTTTTTTCCCTTTAATTCTGGGCTCAACAAAAGGAGGAGCTGTTGCAAAAGGTCCTACAAATTGTTGTATCAAAAATTCTTTCTTCTGTCAGTTTGAAATTGTAATCTCTGTTTCAAAGAATGTCCTCTATACCTAGAAAAAATGGTCACAAAAGTGCCAATAGATATAATTTTATATTAATACTAAAACATTGTCTTCACTTATATACTCTAAAATTGAATGCAAGTCAGTGAAACTCACCCACTGGTTTTTTTCCAACTCTTGAAAGCACAGCAGTGACTTGGATATGATAGGTCAGCTCGCATTAGCTGAAGAAATACCTTTACAGCTGGTAATTTCTTTAAAGTCCACGTATTTTTGGCAATTAGTTCTTTAAGGCTTTCCAGTCCTTTGGCTGGAAGGTTAGCAATGGCTGTTCTGGAGACATCCCTAGGTAAACGAAGAAAACAGAAAAAAAAGACAAATGTCAGAATACCCAGTGACAGGATCAGAATTTTTTCAGATTCTCACAGTAATTTAAGAGTTTCATAGAATTCTACAGCAAAAATCAAATCCAGAGGGGGTGGGGTTTTCATATCACTTTGCTAGGTTCTAATACCATTCAAATTCAAGTAGGATATGGGTTCCTCCTGTGATTTTCTCTCTGTTTTAAAGCTCTTATCTTTAATGTGTCATAGTGCAGAATATGGACAATAAAGACTATTTAAGTCCATAAAGAATATGGACTTTAAAGCCAACCAGATACAAATGCATATGCAAAATTAAAAATTCTTTAAAGAAATCACGTCTTCCATTGGAAGAGCTATTTTCCTTTAGAATTCTTTAGACTCATTTTAACCTATTGGGATACATCAATAGAAAGCATTATAATTACTAAAACAATGTTCTTCATAAACTGAAATTAAAATCTTCTATCTCAGTCCATCCTGAAACTCTCAGAAAATTTAGTATTATGTTTGTATTTCTCTGGTACTGAGTCCACCTCAGCAGATACGTTGCACAGTTTGTGGGGGAGGTAGATTTCCTTTAGAACTGCCAGGTGAATGTCATCTGGTCCTGCTAGTGTTTTCCACTCGTTTTTTCTTTTGTCCCAAAACCTCTTCTACTGACACTTGAAGTCAAGATGTTTTCTCAGAGTTATACTCTGTAAAGAAGTAAACCTGTAAAAAAAGTTCTAGTGTAGGAACATTGTTTGAGCACTTCCATCATGAACACCCTAATAATAAATAATAAACAATTCAGCTTTTTTCTACGCATTGTTTCCCAAGAGTGCTGTTCTTATCCCTCTAGAAGTCTCACCCACTCACTGGTTTCTTGCACCTAAAAGAAAATTATTACTAATTTTATGCTTTAAACAAATTGCTTCTAAAACACTTGGTTTTGCTCTGCCTTTTTTTTTTCCTTTTGATTTGCTTGTATTTCTTTTTAAATTGAGTTAGAAACTGCTTCCCCTTTCTGTAGGAGGGTTTTTTAACTTCTGATAGCTTCTTTGCTATCATACATATTTAAATATGTCACAACTAGCTGATTTCAACCACTTAAACGTCTTTTTTGTTCTTCTGGAGTCCTTTTTGATAAGTAGTATATGTTTCTACACTTAGAAGAGTCTGAATGCTGCCTGCTATCATTTTATCTTTTAAAGAATCACAGAATAGTTGAGCTTCCAGGTCATCCGGTTTGACCTCCCTGCTCAAAGCAGGGTCACCTCGAGCAGGTTGCTCAGAGCTGTGTCATAGAATCATAGAATAGTTTGGGTTGGAAGGGACCTCTAAAGGTCATCTGGGCCAACCCCCCTGCCGTGGGCAGGGACATCTTCAACTAGATCAGGTTGCTCAGAGCCCCGTCCAACCTGACCTTGAATGTTTCCAGGGATGGGGCAAGGATGTGTCCTGTTGACTTCTCGGTATCTCCAGGATTGGAGACTCCACAGCCTCTCTAGGCAACATGTTCCAGAATTCGACTGCCCTCGCAATAAAGAAGTTTTTTCTTATGTTGAAATGGACTTTCCTGTATTTCAGTTTGTGCCTGTTGCCTCTTGTCCTGTCACTGGACACCACTGAAGAGACCCTGGCTCCGTCTTCCCAGTTCCCCGCTGTGGCAGGTGCACCTGCCCTGATAAAACACTGGGGGCATTAAGACCACTGCGTCCATCCTTTTCACGCCCTTACTTTCGCACCCTTACGGTGGCGAGTGCTGACCCTCACACACACACTTCGGGCCAGTAATTATGGTCACATATACATCTTGGGCGAGGGGTAAGAAAGTCAAGGCCCTCATCCAATTAGAATTGACCGCAGATCAGACTCAACTAGGGTATAAATGGAGCCCTGCTGGAGGGCAAGTTGAGCCGGTCCTCCTCAGAGCAGCGGGTCTGCAGTTGGAGACTCACCCCTTGGGTCAGGACGCTGCCCAAGGAATCTCCTCGAGGTTGAGAGCCCTCATCTTATAGGTGAGTGATTGTGCACATTTTGGATCCTCATTTCTAAAGCTGGCTGTGCAGTATTAATCCCTCGTACACCATCCTGAACCTGTGGTTTACTGATGTTGTCGGAGTGTTGAAGCCTCATTTCTAGTTAGTTTTCTGCTAAACAATGTTGGTTTAAATAAAGTTTATTTTTTAATCTATCACCTGCCTAATTTGACTACATGAGCCTCCATGACACCCCCCCCTTCCCCTTTCAAGTATTTATACACATTGATGATTCCCTTGACTCTTGTCTTCTCCAGACTAAACATTTCCAACTCCCGCAGCCTATCCTGCTATGACAGGTGCTCCAGTCCCTTAATCAACTTAGTGGCCTGCTCCTTTTTTTTTTTCCACTAATTTCCTCATGTTATAGAGCTCTCCTTCTGAAGCAAAACATCTTGGTAAACTAGATCTTGGACTAGATCTTACCAAGACAAGGCTGGCCTTTCAGCAACCCCCATGGGTCTCCATCAAGTAAGTCCTCATGGTGGTGGCAGCTACCTGCAGGAAGGGAACATGGTTAAATGCTGTGTGATGGGAGGTGCTAAGGCTTTTTGGAAGGGAAGTGACACCTCACAAACCCTTGGGAGTTCTTTGAAGATGTTCTGGCACAAGCATATGGAGAAAGATGATCCTGTTTGTACCATGAACTGTGATTTCTGAAAAGCCTTGACAAAATCAGGTATCAAGGGCTGTTGAGGTAACTGAGCTGTTATGTGACAAGGGGAATGGCTCTCCTAGATTAATTAAAAAAATAAAAGAGTGAGGGAAAAGCTTGGGAACAGATGATAAGTTTTTATGCTAGAGGAAGAATGGAAAATGAACTGGTATCTGAATATACACATCATTGCAGCAGAGGCCCACAGAGGTTAGGCTAGTGCTGGTACTACTGAAATATTCATAAACGATCTGGAGACAATGCTTGTTTCTGACACAAAGTAATACAAGGTAGTGAAAGCTAAAGCTGATTGTCGAAAGAAGCAGAAGGATCCTGCAATACTAAGTGACTGAGCAGTAAAATAATTGACATGATTCAATATTGATGAATGTAAAGTGCATTTAGGAAAAAGCAATCTTAACTGTATACGGATGACAATGGGGTTTAATTTACCTAGCACTCTGGAAAGATCTTGGAGTCCTCTGCAAATGTCAGGTCAGTGCTATTCAGTAATGTTGAAGGGAAATAGAATGCCAACAATTTTTAGGAAAGAAACAGAAAATAGAACAGAAAAACTTCACTTTATAAATCTGACTGCATCTTAAATACTACATGCAGTGCTATAAATACTATATGCAGTTTACAATAAGAGCACAGAAAGCTACAACAAGGATGATTAAAAGTATCAAATTGTTCCTATATGAAGAAATAAGGAGTAGATAAGGACTTTTCTCTTGGGAAAAGCTAGGACTGGAAGCAGTAGGATGCCATGCATAGTGTGAAGAAGGTGATAGGGAATGATTATTCACTCTTCTGAGATGAGTTTTGGGGCACCTAAGAATGTGAGGCAAGAGACTTAAAAATGAGAAAAGGTATAATCTTTTCACAAAATTGCATCATTAAATTGTGAAAGACAGTGCCATGGTTCATTGTGCAGGCCAAATAACAAGGTAACTAGAAGGACAATAACCCTTTTTGTTTTGGTTTTATTCACAGTTGTGACACGTTCCCATCAGAAATGACTGGGTCAGGAGGAACATCCTGGGAGACAAGGGCTTGTGCCTTGGAAGCAGCCACAGAGTGGAGCCTCTCCGGGGCACTGGGTGCTCGGGGGGGGGGGAGCTGCAGCTCCTGGAGAGCTGCAAGCAGAAGGGAGCAGCCAGCCCAGGACTCAGGTGGTGGAAACAATCTCCCAGGGAGCAGAGGGGAATGTGCAAAGTCTGCGGCAACTCAAAGAGTGTTATCAAGTGATGTTAGAAAGTCTGAAAGATCTGTTCAGTGAGAAGAAAGGGCTTGGAAGAATTAGTTGTAAGACTACGTCATTTCTGTTCTATCTTACCGAGTCCTTTGAATTTTTTAATGTATGTGTATATGGGTGTGTATTTAAGCAGTTAGGTATTGCAGTTTTTATTTTCAAAAACTCTGCTTGTTTTAAACTGAGGGACTTGGGGAGAATCATAGAATCATAGAATCACTGAGGTTGGAAAAGACCTCTAAGATCATCAAGTCCAACCATCGACCCAAC
>NW_008795405.1:5185267-5188221 GCF_000699145.1 Aptenodytes forsteri | reverse complement strand
TCCAATCTAAACCTCCCCTGGCGCAACTTGAGGCCATTTCCTCTCGTCCTATCGCTAGTTACTTGGGAGAAGAGACCGACACCCACCTCGCTACAACCTCCTTTCAGGTAGTTGTAGAGAGCGATGAGGTCTCCCCTCAGCCTCCTTTTCTCCAGGCTAAACAGTCCCAGTTCCCTCAGCCGCTCCTCATAAGACTTGTTCTCCAGACCCCTCACCAGCCTCGTTGCCCTTCTCTGGACATGCTCCCGCACCTCAATGTCCTTCTTGTAGTGAGGGGCCCAAAACTAGAGAAGATACAGGCACAGCTGCCTTGAAGTTCTAGTTGACTCAGGATTAATCTCATTGCAGAGCTAACAGCAGATGGTTGGTCCCGTCCATGGGCCATATTAAGCACAATAGCTCAGAAGTTTGGAAGTTTCCAAAATCCCCAGTGTGGTAAGTCCCTAAACTGATGGTATGGTGTCTGCCACCAAGTGGTCTTGTGACCTCTCTGTACCACTGCTATTGCAAATGGAAAAGCTTCCTGGGAGTCTGGTGATAATTTGTCTCCCAATGGAAGATAACTTCTTAGTTACCCTACCTAGGCCCACAATTTGTTAGCAACAAAGTGTGTGTCAACTGGCCAGAGGAAAGTGTGGGACTGATAGGGATTTTTTACCTTACAAATCCAGTCTTGACAATTCTCTATTCAGATTCACGATCTGCTTCAAGCAGCATAGCAGCTGTCTTCAAACTAGAAAGCATAGGATTGAAAAGGTTTTAAATAATAATTACTAATCTTCAAAGCAACGTGAATCCAAGCAGTTGGAGTTTGCCAGACTATAGTATCTGTGTCTGCATTCATACAGAAGACACATTTTCCTAAATTATTTCTTTGTTCTGTATCATTGTACGATCAGTCTTGATTTTGGGCTGCTCAGAAAAATGGGAACTGGCTGCACTTACGTCAGCCTCATTAATATCTAATAATATCGGTAACTAAGATGTTATTTAAACACAGCAATGTTTACATTGCATAGAAGAGTGTCTTGCTACTACCGCTAAGCTATAGCTGGCTCACTTAAAGAAACACAAGAGAATGGGCAAGAGGTAGACTTGACAAGAGAATGTGTCTCAAATTGAAGTGACTATAAAAGAGGTTGCTCAAAAACTTGCTTGTGCCCAGTGGCAGGAACAGAACAGAACCTCCTAAGGTAGGACCCTTTCCTAGATTGGCAAATGATGCTTTAAAGAGCACTTCTGCTTTCTAAAGATAATTAATTACTCACATGTGTCTTGTGCAACAGTTAGTAATGTTTTGAATTTGGATTGTATGTTTTGCAAAAGCTAATTGAACAATAAGCCTGATTATATTTTTGTTGTACTCTGATGAACTTGTGCTCTAGGCAGCAGCTCTTGTTGATGCATTTAGTAAATCAGGTCCACTGAGTCGCTGAATCCTAGCCAAGATTTCATTTTCAGGTGAAGAGCAGTGTACTGTCATTATACTGTTAAAATAGTTTTCTGAAGGGAGCAATCTGTATACATCCACATACATGTGAATAGACAGCAGTGACAAAGGAATCAGAATTATTGGCATCTGTTCTCCTCTATTCAGTGATCACGCTCCCCACTTCCTCTGCTATTGTAAACTGCAATTTTTTTAAAAAAATTACCTAACCTTTTAATACCTACTTAAATATACCATCTAACTAGGTGGTCTGAGAGCATGGCCAAATTCACACAACATACATATAGCCAGGCACAATTCTTTGGAGTTAAATCTTTCCCATTGGTTTTCTTTAAAGCCAAAATGGAAGAAATTACCCCATTAGGGTGGATCCAAGGTCAGTATTTCAACCTCTAAGTTGCTGTTGCTGATGAAACCCTGATCAGAAAAAAAAACAGTAAATGATAGATCTGTGGGGCAGACGTTCCATCAACTGTAAATTCTTACCCCACTTCAAGAGTGCATAAAGGGAACTCCAGAGACCATGAGTTCTGCCAGCTTGGTGGGGAGGCAAGACAGAGAGTCTCTTTTTTGAGCTCCATAAATGTTCCTTTTTTTTTTTTTTCATACTGCTCCCACTGTAAGCAATGCCATTCATTGCCCCAGAAAAAGGAATATTTATCTTCTGGCAATAATTTTCCATAGAGTTAATTTTCAGTACTGTAAGTGGAATTTTCTTTTTGAGGAAGATCCAATGTCCACAAATTCCCATGCCAGCTAACAACAGCTAGATGCCTGAACCAAAAATGGCTTAACAAATTATTTATTAAAATAAGCCAAGTCATTTACACTGCCCAAGGGGGATATTGAAGGGCCGTACTGGTCAGACTTCTCAGGCTATTATGCAAGTTAACAAATCTCTGGTCTCTCTATAATTAACTCATTAATTAGTCTTGATGGTACAGTGGGAGGGGATGTAATAAAGCACCAATTGCAGGCACATTTCTGTCTCCTGTGGGAGATGTTACTGGCCATTGACATGACACAACAATAAACAGTAGGGTTCCACTCAATTTTCATTCATTTTGACTTCAGCCTTCTTAAGGCAGTGCATATGTGGGAGTTTCAGAAACTATTTTGTTCCTGTTAAAATAGTTCTAGTTCCTGAAGGTCAACTAAGAGATCTGTTCAGGTGGAAGGATTCTGCTCTAAATTGTTGCTCCAAGATATCTCGCTTTATAACAAACTCTTCCTACATCACACATGCAGAATAATTCCTGGTTATCTATGGGTAACAGAAGTCCCTGAAGCTGCTATTAAAATTACATTAAATTAAAAATTAATAATACGTTGCACCCTTCTGTACTGGTTTTGGCTGGCATAGAGTTAAATTTCTTCATAGTAGCTAGTATGGGGCTATGTTTTGGATTTGTGCTGAAAACGGTGTTGATAACACAGGGATGTTTTAGTTACTGCTGAGCAGTGCTGACACAGAGTCAAGTCCTTTTCTGCTTCTCATCCTGCC
>NW_008795405.1:5174585-5185016 GCF_000699145.1 Aptenodytes forsteri | reverse complement strand
TGTTTTTTTTCCCATCCTTTTTTTAATTATTAAACTGTCTTTATCTCAAAGCCTTCTGCTTCCAGAACACCCTCTTTTGCTCTGCCTAGATGGCCAGTTCTCCTCCTGATGGACCGGGGCCTTGATTGTGCTTTTCTTATCCAGAATGTATAATTTTTAAGACATGGTCAGAAAACACTGCCTTCTCACTGCTGTCTCAGGATCTGGCCACTCATGGCACAACTGAAGTTTATCCCGCAGGTGATTCAGTGATAAGAAAAAAAAAGAGTAGGCATGTTAGTCCTTGGCAGTGTCTTGAGGGACATGGTGCAGTGTGTAACTGCCTTTACATATTCTTCTCATACACACCTGCATCTCAGTGACTTTGCAACTTCAAATGAAGAGGCCTGGACTAGTTTCCTCCCTTTGCAGAACCCCTGGAGAGAAGCGCTGGGTGGGATGGCCCACCAGCTGGCAGCCAGAGCTGCAGACTTGAGGTGAGAAGGTTGTGACATAACATCCCTACTGACCTATGTAGTCCTGCAGCAGCTTTTTGCAGAGGGAAGGGGAATGAAAACAATGAGGGAAGGGGAGGAAGAGCTGGCCTGCATGTCCTTGTGAGGATGACTGCATTGGTGCGTTCCAGCTCTGTCTTTCTGAGCTGCTCCAAAAGGGGGTAGCTGGTGATGCATCAGGTGCCACTGGGAAAGTGAGGATGACTTTAGGAAACAGACAAAATATCACCCCCATGTGACAGGAGTGGTTTGGCATGAATTGCTGTTGGAATGACTGATTATTATGGACTGCCCCTTCAATGTCCAATTATTTAAGGTGTCTGCTTCAGAAGTATGACTCCATGAACGATCTGTGCTTCTCTCTCCTCTCAAGCCAGTGAAAGGAAAACCTGATACTCCCCAGAACTGGTCTCGAACCCTGTTCCCAAGGACTCTGCTAATAACTCCAGTGGACCTTGTGGTAGAGAGTGAAGTGGAGCCATAATGTGGCTCTGAAAGGTGGGCCCTCAGCCAGATCTTTCTCTTCACCCCACAAGACAAAGTAATTTAGATGACTGAAGCAGAAGACAGGCTACCATTCACACGCAGGCCTTGCAATGCATCTGGCTTGAGATGCAGGGAACAGAGACAACCAGAGATTTGATGATGACCTTGTCATCAAAAGTCTGTTGCAGCTTTGCACAGCAGGGACGCAACTCTTCGTAGCATAAAGTGGTTATGACCAATACAACTTCCACTGTAGATTGCTATGTCACTGGTAGCCAGCCTGATTTTCTGGAGTTGGGAAGATTCTGGGAGAAAAATAATGTCTTCTGCACCTTTTCGTTATTATAGCTAGCTACTAGGATTCCTTCTGTGAACAATACAACTTTATTCTGATATAAATATGCTGTTTCCTGAAGAGCAGAAAGTAAAACTGATTCTTACATGGAGTGAGCATTGCCGGCACCATCTGGTTTTGCAGTGGAGGAGGGAATCCCACTTTCAGCACTTCAGTTCTCCCTGTGATCAGTCCTATGCACTACGCTACATGCTAGATGATTTGAGTCAAGGAATATGATTCTTCTTAAGCTTCTTAAACTTCTTAAAGTTTTTTGTTTCATTCTGTATTGTGATTCCTAATTTTAGTGAAGACTTCTCTGGAGGACTATAAAATCAGACTGGAAATCAAATTACATGAGAAAGAAGAAAAGACAGCACCAGAAGTAACTTTATTCTGTCTAAAATTTTTTTTTCATCTCTGTTTCAATTTCCTTTGCATGTGTGCTACTAGAGTCCTTAGTTTGTGTTACAATTGTACTACAATTGTACAGTCATAAGACAGATTGTAGTACAGAATCTTTCAGAAGAAAAATTGGTAGGACCAGTACTTCTAATGCAAGATGCAAGCATTTCTTAAATCAGTTCCCTGAAGCACAGCTTTTGTTGCTGATATTCTTTTTGTAAACATGCCATTCCCATCCCTGCTGCTCTGCTGCTAGTAATGGTTGGAAAGAAAGCGCAACCTAAAACAGTATTATTTTTAAAGCTTTCTCTACTTCATTTTCTCCTACTCACAGTAGAGTTGGTCCACTGTGCACTCCCAGAAATGCATCGTCACTGATAACTTCCAGGTATTTGTTCTTGTGCAGATAGCTGCAGAAACAAAAAAACCACAGTGATCTGGAAATAGTTATCCATAGGTTAAGGAAGAAGATCTTCAGTTTACTTGTCTAAACAGATTTACAAAAGCAGTATCTATAAGGGCCATCCTATCCCGACAACATACTGAAGCATAATCAGTTACTTCATTTTCTGTGTACCCAAGGAACAAAATACAGGTTTGCCATTTTGAAAATAAATTAAATTCCTCAACAAATAATAAATAAATAAATTAGCAAAATAAATTAGCTTTGCTCCAAATTCCTTTTCTCTCTCTGTCATACACATAAAGACACATGCATACACGCTGTATCTTCAGGTAAATATGTGTGAGGATGAGGTGAAATAGATTGTTTTGCTTTCATCAGAATGAGGTATGGGGAATTACATGATACTTACAGGAACACATCATGAAAAAACGTGAAATAATTCCCTCCTTGTTTTGAGTTCAGTAATAAAATTTTTAAATGTTTTAAAATCTCCATAGCCAAGTGGAGGCTCCCATATACAGGTCAACAGTTAAGAATGAAGTTTTGTTATAAGAAGAGCAAGAGAAGGAGTGAGAGGGAGGATAAATCTGAAGGAAAAAATCTAAAACTTATGTAAAAAAAAAAAATTCTGAAGTCTTGGGAAAACCGTGATCAATTTCCTGAGTATCCAACACTTTCCTGAAATATGGAATGCTGCCAATTTCTCCTATCATTACACGATTGATGTAATCAAGGACCAACATTAATTCCCATCACTCTGGAAACTGACATATACGAAAGTGTGGATTCAGGAAGTAGGGAATTTAGAGAGTTGAGTTAAAGGTACATGATTAAAGACAGGCAATATAAGGCTACTGAACACTCAAAAAAATAACATAACCCAAGTGGAACAATCAATGTTAAATTCAGTTCTGTGGTTTTAGATTTAAAAGTGACTGATCTAGAATGAATCTTGATTTTTTTTTTTTTACTGGATTCCTACAATCAATGTTAAATTCAGTTCTGTGGTTTTAGATTTAAAAGTGACTGATCTAGAATGAATCTTGATTTTTTTTTTTTTAGCTGGATTCCTGTTTACCATGGTCTGAAACTGTCATTTGAGAAACTTATAAATACATGGATTATTATTGCAGGTAATTCAGTCAAGTTCCAAATTGCTTTAGAGAGGCTATGCATTCCTGTCCGAGACTTTTGTTCTCAATGGCCTAATAGAATTTATGGTTTTTGTGGAAAGACTTGGGAGAAATAATTGGCTTCAGTAGTTCCACAATTGCAGCTGTACAAAGAGAAAGCATAAATTAAAAAAACCTGCAGGAGCAGCAGAAGCACAGGCATCCTGCTTTTCTGCCAGAGTCACAGTGGACGTATGGCACTGAGCACATTTTATGACATTCTGTGAAGAGCAGAGATACACAGAACGTGATAAAATGGAAAAATAAGCATTATTTTTATGCATATGGTGCCAGCTTGTGTGTATTAGTTGGGTATATTTGACATAGAGTTAGATTAAAAATGTGGATTTGGAACAATTGTCCAGCTAAAAAGTACTTCACAAAATGCAACAGGCATGTTAATTTTCTTGACGAGGTAGTTCCTACTGATTAGCCAGGAGGGAGGAGGACTGCAGTTACAAGCAGCTAGATCTCCTAAACACACAGACAGGAATATGCTGAATTAGCTGAGCAATTAAAAGAGACCAAAGATTATGTTGTGATATATACATATGTACATATATATGTGTGTGTGTGTATGTAAACGTGGATACTACTGTATAATAATTACTGCATAATTATTTCCCTAAGCCAGCAATTGAACCCTAGGTGGTGTTTTTACTTAGTTCAGTCAACTTCTGTCACAATGTTTACAAGAGAGACAGCTTGCAGGCATCAAACCTAGTCATGCTTTTTAACTTAACTTAGGTGGAAATTGAAATCTTGTGATGGGATTAAGAATCATTTACCAAACATTGTAGTCCCTGGAAGAGGATGGAGGACCATCTAGCTCTCTTGGCTGAGGGGCACTACATAAGCAAGGAGACAAAACAGTCCAAGCATTTTGTTTCTGTACTATGATGAGAAAGGACCTCTGAGAGAAGTTTGAACCACGGCAGCAAAGGGGATGATACAACTGCAGGACTGCGCTTCAGGGCAGAAATGCAATGCAACCCATTAAGGAGGAGAACACAGAAAATTGCCAAGGAATGTTGTCAAGGGGAATGTATGTTCCCCTTGATGAAATGATGGCAAAATGACCAACGCTATAAAGGCCCTGAAGGACATGGTGCCTAGGCAGAAGAGACTCGTAGCACCTGTGACTATCCCATTTATAAATTTTATCAATTTTCTGTATAGTGGAAAAGGTAAAGTCTAATGGCCCCAGTAGCAAACCACAGATTAAAGCATGAGGCTGCAGTCTAGGAGCAACGACAGGGTCCACAGACTGCAATAGTATAAGTAGCTCACGTCCTGCAGAAGGAGGAAGAGGAACTGTGCTGCTTTTGGCTGGGATAGAATTAATTTTCTTCATAGTAGCTAGTATGGGGCTGTGTTTTGGATTCATGCTGCAAACAGTGTGATAACACAAGAGGTGTTTTAGTTATTGCTGAGCAGTGCTTACACCACCCCACCAGTGAGTAGGCTGGGGGCGCACAAGAAGTTGGGAGGGGACACAGCTGGGACAGCTGGCCCCAACTGGCCAAAGGGATGTTCCATACCATATGACATCATGCTCAGCATATAAAGCTGGGGGAGGAAGAAGGAAGGGGGGGACGTTCGGAGTGATGGCATTTGTCTTTATGACGTCATGCTCAGCATATAAAGCTGGGGGAGGAAGAAGGAAGGGGGGGACGTTCGGAGTGATGGCATTTGTCTTCCCAAGTAACCGTTACGTGTGATGGAGCCCTGCTTTCCTGGAGATGAGATGGCTGAACACCTGCCTGCTGATGGGAAGCAGTGAATGAATTCCTTGTTTTGCTTTGCTTGCGTGCGCGGCTTTTGCTTTGACTATTAAACTGTCTTTATCTCAACCCATGAATTTTCTCACTTTTACCCTTCTGATTCTCTCCCCCATCCCACCCGGGGGGAGTGAGCGAGCAGCTGTGTGGGGCTTAGTTGCCGGCTGGGGTTAAACCATGACAGGAACTCATAGCGACCTAAGTATGACAACAGTGGGTGACCCCGGCCCAACAACTACAAGCGTCAGGATTGCTTGACATTTCACCAACAAGGGTACAGGGCTGGTGGGAGGCCTTGTAATGCAAGAATGAAGAAAAATAAGATGACTGCAGATCATGACTGTAAAGCATTGCTCAAGAGAAGACGATGTGGTCCTCAGTCCAACTAAAGCACAGAAACTTTGCAAGGATTGCAGACAGACTGCCTTATGGAGGTCATGTTTCACAGGGTAGATAAAAGCAGAGAAAATGCCCAATGATGAGATCAGCAGCAAAAGAGAGAAATAGGAGAAAACCAACAATATTGCCCAAGTGAAGCCAGGTGACATTGCTCAGAATTTAAACATAATTATCTTAAAAAGATGAATTCCATAAAATTTCGGACTGCAGTTAGCACAGAAATTATAAGATGCCCAGACCAGACCTATTAAAGAAATTAAATGAAATGAAAGGAGAAAGAATTTGATATTACTGATGCAGGCAGTAATACCTCAAGCAGAGAGGGATGTTTGGTACTAGAACTATTACAAACATTTTAAAGCTAGCTTGTGTTGCAGCTAGGAAGGCAAAAAATACAATAGAAATGTTGTCACAACATATTTCAGAGGGTGTCCACGAAGTTGCTGTGAGCTGTGCCCATTGTGCCAGTTAGTGGCAAAGATACAAAGGTCAAACCTTTCCTAATTGTAAATTCTGTAACAAAAACACCATTTGAGATGGTGGCTGTGGAGTTAATTGAATTGACTCAGAAAAGTGCAGAAGGCCACTATTTTATCTTTGTGCTGGAAGAGTCTTTCAAATTCAGATAGCTGAACTGGGGTTTAGCTGTAAAAATAATAAAGTCAGAACAATTGTTTCTTGATGTGGACAAAATCAAGTAAAGATTCTAATCCTGTCCTGGTTGAAGTCATTGGCAAATTTTCCATAACATTCACTTAGCTTATATTGATCACCATAGTGAGAAATGAGAAGTAAATGCGCTTCGGCTGGGTTACACAACACAAAGTCTTACGGAGCCAAGCCAGAGTAACACTTCTGGCATGTTATTCATTGGACGTTACCCATGTCTAAAGCCTTGTTTCTTACAGAGGAATATAGCTTACTTCATCTTCTCAGCTATTGTTGTTTGAAATAAGCTTTCGTTCTTTAGAAATATGTGGTATTCTAGTATCACCTGACATTTGTGTTTTCTGAGAACTGACTTTCGTATTCTGTAAATGACAACCTAGTCACTTTTGTTGTGAGCTTTTGCTTCAGTTTGCAAATTTCCTCATGATTTTGTCTGCAAATATAATATCAAAAATTAAAACCAGAGCAAGAGCTAAGAATTAATCCAAGATTTCAACATCTAGGTTGTTGTTTTGAAGGACACAAAAACCTTCCTGACCTAATAAAACCTGTCTGCTTTAGTAACTAGACATTATTATAAAACCAGATAATTGCTTGTCCAATTTTGAAATATTTTCCCCTGATATTTGAACACCATAGTGAGTGATAAACCTGAAATATAATAGTTTACATACGTGATAAAAATCTTCAAACTTACAAATAGAAACAGCCAGCTAGAGACTTTTGGGAAGTTCATAACCATGTGTTGGGGCCAAGGAGGGGCTGCAGTGTTAGCTGCCAGTTTTTACGTAGATGAGTCAGGCCCATCAGAATGTACAATTTCCTGATGCTAATTGATTTCAGTTGTTTAAGCCCTTTTATTTTGATAGGTACCTCTTTTAAATGGAAAGAATAAGACTTTGGTAAATATTAATTTGACAAAGAAAGTTTATGTGTAGCTAGTATAGCTCCTTCTGAGAGTGCCTTTAATCCTGTTGTTACTGATAGCTAAATGGTACATAATGTCATTTAAATACACTGCAGAAAAGAAAACCACAACAGTGGTACCCACGTGTCTAAACAAATGTTGGAAGTCTTCGAAATCACATGGGTGAAATGGAATATTTATCCTCAGTGGGGACACTAGAATAATAGTCATTTTGGAAAGTTGGTGGAAGGCAATCAGATAGACATGAATACCACAGTGCAAAGTATGCAGGAAATCTGGAGTAGTGAATGCTGAATCTGGAGTAGGATATGCTGATGGTTTCATAGTGCTATAAGTAAAAGAAGGCTTTTTTTTTCCCTTCTTTTTTTAATCAAATCAGATCAGTAAGCTAAGTATGCCAGTGACTAATACAGAGTCTCTATGGACTCAAGATCCAGGGGTAAGTGGGAAAAATACTGCATTAAGTCTCAGCCCCACCAGAAAATGTTGTCAAACAGAGTCTCTATGGACTCAAGATCCAGGGGTAAGTGGGAAAAATACTGCATTAAGTCTCAGCCCCACCAGAAAAATGTTGTCAACATGACTGCAGTATGCTGAGCAGGATCTTCTAAGGACATGAAACAGTAATAGGACATTTCAGCTGCTATGTAAAACAGGACAATGTCATGTCAGGGCATGACAGAGATACTGAGTATTCAGACATTATCAATGCATGCTTCATAAAACAACAGGTTAGAGAGTCCGCGTGAGGAAAAGCAACTTTTGATTTCAGCTTGAGTGGCACGCACGCTCTGTTTCAAAATGTTACAGTCTAAAGTCTGTTTTGTAAGAGCAACCACCAGGTACTGATATTCAGCAACTCTGTAGGACCAAAAAAGCCAAAGAGTACACCACAGCTATAGTCTCCAAAAAGGAGAAATACATACATATGAGAAAACTTCCTTAAAAATAAACAAAAGTATGAAAGTTAAATTATTGAGGGCATTTTGGGAGCTCTTTAGGGACACCATTTTGGTGATACAGAGCAAACGTGAAAAGCATGAGATGGCAAAAGAAAAACAAAATCCTGAATATTCAAAATATTTAAAATCTTCAACTGAGATGAAAAACTGAAAAATGCTGAAAAGTCTGAAGAGATTTTTACAAAATATTTTATTTTTACCGAAAGTGTATTTTCTTCTGGGGGTAAAGGATATGAATGAAAAATGCTGACCAGCTACTTCAACTAACTACATATAGTTCCACATAACTTTCTTTTTTCAGTGTAAAAGATTTCTATTTCTCTTCTTCCATAGTCCGAGGTCATTCATGCCATCCCCCATATTGTGGCTGGACACACCTTTCCCAGTGGTTTTTTTAAGCTGGATTATTTCACTGGTAAGGTTTTACTGCAGTCCCACAACCAATTTGTCAGCACAGGGCGTGATGGAATAAGAATGAACAGCCAGATTATGCAAAAAGGGAGGTTTTGCAAAATTTTCTTCCAAAGGAAGTAAAGTTACCCAAGTTCCTAGTTGGAATACCTCACTGGCTTATGGAATTATGTATTATTTGATAGTATCTGCTTGCTTGCTTTCAGCTTCTGATTTTAAAATAAGGCGGCAGAGCTTAACAAACGAGGAGAAAAATAACATGTTGGCCAGACATTTAAGTATCACCACTCACTATAATATTAAATGGGCTCTGGACATGTAACGTTAATGTATCTATGCATCCTGTTGGATTATGAAATGAAGGTTAATGAAAGGGAGAACAGGCAAAAGAGATGCATTGGTAAATGAGCAGTATTAAGGATTCATTGTATGTTTTTTCTACACCATTGTTTATCTTGACTCTGAGCTAAGCCAAACATTATAAGTGATCCCTGAGAGTGTATACCAAAGTAAATATATTCTTTTGGAGTTTATCTTTGTAATTAGATTTTGAAATTGCACACTTTCCATTTCAGTAATTTAAACAGCTCTGTAAAAGCTCATCACAAACATATTTTGCCATTCACTGGAAGTATGTTTTAAAAAATCTTCTTTCCTCACCAATTTCCTTACAGAAATAAACATTGGTGCAGGAGCACCACTTTGCAGAAGTCTGCAGGAGTGATGCAGTTCATGGACCTTAATGATGTGTTGTAACGAGGGATTCAACTTTCAGATGAACGCTGTTCAGTAAAAGTATCATTTGGCCCTTCATTCCTGGTTCTTTACTTCCCTGCCTTTATAAAACATATACAGCGATACTGTGGTTTGCTATAAAACACAGATCCTTGTTGGGTGAGAAGATTTGTTAGGTAGTGCCATCATTCAGTATGATAACGGAAACCATTTATGCACGGTTCCACACCTATATCTGTATTGATTGTTTTCACCTCCTTGAATTACATAGGTCTTTTAATACTGCAAGAGTGGTAGAAGTGCACACTCCATGGTAGAAGGTAGCCTCCAAGATTCCCAAAATGTCTTCTGATTTATGGAGAACATGGAAACTTTGAATGATTTGTCAGAAATGAATTATTGTTTTTGATAATTTTCCTTTTTTACTTGTTTTCCTCCTTGAGGTCATCATTCAAAACCCATGAAAATTTCTTTCCCTCGCTCTTTTTCTCTTAGTTTCTTTTTGCTCCTAGTTTCGTCAAGTCCAAAGGACTTTAGATCAGACCCAGAGGAAAACAGGTGTTTTCTTCGCTGTACAGTCATAGATAAAACAGGAGTTCAAATTAGAAAGGTCAGAATACAGAAAATGAAATATTTGGCTTTTGCATTAACTTAATCCTGCTGTTAGAAACAACAAATCTCCAAGCTTGCACTTAGCAAAATTATACCTTATCTTGGCATGTGGTAACCAAACTACTTAAGAAAATTAGTTTAGAAATTTCAATATGTAGTTTATCAAACAGATAAAGTCTTTACCACTTTACCGCTGAAGTTCAGCTCCCTAGTTTGCCTTGTAAATCTGGAGTAGTGCTTTGCTCCAAGTAAATGTCATGTGATTTAATTAGGAGAAAACTGTTTGTTGTAATAAACCATTTTTACTGCTGGTAGATAAAGCCATGAAAGTAAGCCTGGTTTTAGTTCTTTTGGTTTGTTTGTTTTTGTGTTGTTTTTTTTTTAATTTGCTTAACTAGTGCATCATAACCACTCTCTGGGAAGATTCACTTAGAACCATAGAATATCTGAGGTTGGAAGGGACCCATAAGGATCATCGAGTCCAACTCCTTGCTCCTCGCAGGAATACTTAAAACTAAACCATATGACTAAGAGCGTCATCCAGATGCTCCTTGAACTCTGACAGGCTTGGCGCCCTGACCACTTCCCTGGGGACCCTGTTCCAGTGACCGACCACCCTCTCAGATCGAACACCTTT
>NW_008795405.1:5173047-5174481 GCF_000699145.1 Aptenodytes forsteri | reverse complement strand
TTTGAGGCACCCAAAACTGCACACAGTACTTGAGGTGGGGCCACACCAGTGAGTGTAGAGTAGGACAATCACCTCAACCGGCCCCTCAGCCTTCTCTTCTCCAAGATGAACAAACAAAGTGACCTCAGCTGCTCCTCGTAAGTCTTGCCCTTGAGACCTTTCACCATCTGGTGAAAGGTGTGTCGTCCCCCTCTGGACACACTCTAATAGTTTGATGTCCTTCTTATATTGAGGCACCCAAAACTGCACACAGTACTTGAGGTGGGGCCACACCAGTGCAGTGTAGAGTAGGACAATCACCTCCCTCAACCGGCTAGCTATGCTGTTCTTGATGCACCCCAGGACATGGTTGGCTGTTTTGGCTGCCAGGGCACACTGTTGACTCATATTCAACTTGCCATAACCCAACCCCCCAGATCTCTTTCTGCGGGGCTGCTCTCCAGCCTCTTGTCCCCCGATTTCTATGTATAACCAGGATTACCCCATCCCAGGTTCAGAATCTGGCACTTGCTCTTGGTGATGGCCCAGCTGTCAAGTCTATCCAGATCTCTCTGTAAGGCCCTCTACCCTCGAGGCCTTAAAGAATACTGAAATACCCTTAAAGAATACTAATTACAAACTTTTTCTGAAAGTAAGCAAGCAGCATCTGCAGAACCTAGTATGTGTTTTCTGCTTCTCTACTTCCACCCAGTCCAATAAAGCAGATGTTTAGGACTCCAGATCTTCTAAAACTACATTTTAACTTCATTCTTTAATAATAAGGAAAATTCCAAAGAGGCCAGAAGCAATAGCACTTGCACACTATCAGAGAAGCAAAAAGAAAAATTCCTACAAAATCATCTCCAACCTCTGTTTCATCAAAATGTAAGAAATGGAAGAGCTAACACAGTTTATATATTGGCTAAGGCTTAGAAAGGTTTTAAGTATTGCATATACAGCTTAGAGGGATTCAGTCAAGAAACTGGATTCATTTTGCCGTATTTTACATCTTGCGATTTCTGTGGGCACTAGTACAAACACTATGTCATCATGAAAAACTTCCTTTCTCATATGAAAGTTCAAAGTAACTGAACTAATGTAAGTAAAATAAGACCTGTCCCAGATCTTTAGTTTAACTCAAACCTTCTCAAATTTAAGAAGTCTAGCTAGCTGTTAAGGAAAAAAAGGCAGTTTGGAAAGTTTAAGACCATGTGAAGGATGCTCTTATATTATTCTTATAGAATTCAAGCCCAATTTAAAATAAAGTACTGAAAATAATCATATCTATTTTCATGCCTCTCTGGTTAATTTAAGAGCTCATAGAATCATAGAATCATAGAATCATTAAGGTTGGAAGAGACCTCTAAGATCATCGAGTCCAACCGTCAACCCAACACCACCATGTCCACTAAACCATGTCCCTAAGCGCCTCATCTACACATCTTTTAAATACCT
>NW_008795405.1:5170179-5172595 GCF_000699145.1 Aptenodytes forsteri | reverse complement strand
TCCCTCAGCCGCTCCTCATAAGACTTGTTCTCCAGACCCCTCACCAGCCTCGTTGCCCTTCTCTGGACACACTCATGATGAAGAAATCTCTTTATTCATGAGATTACCAGCCAGACTCTTCAGTCAAGCCTCTGTAGGACCAGAGTAAGCTCTGCCAAAGTGAATGGAGCCTCTGAAACTGAGATTTGTTCTGTGTTAATGATTGAGGCAGATGATTTTTGGGTATGGTGTAAAAAGGTTATTCACTCACTAAGTATTAGTATTCCAAAAACTACAATAAGAAGGTGAAGGGAAAGCTGACATTGTTGCTTCATGCTTTTGAGATTCCCATCTGTCATTTCTAGTGCAAGTGACTGGTTCCTCTGAATTACTTCCACCACCTTACAGCGCACTCTTTTTTGCAGATAAGACATTTCTGTGAAAGGGCTGCTACCATTATCAGTGCTACACTTACTAAAATAAACTGTCTTGTAAGTAAAACAGCATAATTATCTTCCAAATTGTCTTAGAAATGTTACTGGTGAAAAGAAATTTTATTGTAGCTTCAAACCAGAACAAAATTCACACTGGAATTACCTGCCATGATTTTATTTCTGAGCTATAAATATATATACCAAATGAAAGCACACTGCAAAAGACATTAAGTGCCCATATTTTTATTGCTGGCTGAAATTAATATCCTCTCTTTGCTCCTTAAAAATAATTAGAATAAGATATGTATTTGAAAGCCTCCAACAAGCATAGAGTATTTATTATATAATTTTTTTTCTGAAAGAAGAGAATGATCTGCTACTTACATAGCATCCAGATTTGTCCCATTAAAAGCATGGCCTTGGATGCTGGTAAAACCATTATTGTAGAGTTTGCTGCAAGCAAAAAAAAAAAAAAAAAAAAGTGTATTTTGGGTTGCTTCAATACCTGAATACCTAACATCTTATGTATCATTTTTCTTGGCAACAGCACATTTATGGATGGGTTAATTTTAATCTCTTGGAGAAGCAGCAATTATAGTGCAAGGTCAAACAAATGCCCATCAGCATTCTTGAGAGTAGCTGAATCAAGAATACCATGTGGCAGGTGTGCCATCTTTTACTTCTTTTTACAGCAAAGATAGAACAAGATTAAAACACTTTGCTATAACTTTCCCACCCGCAAACTAAAAACAAGGAAACAAACTTCTGCTAGGACTGATTATGGAAGGCTAAAGTAACTAATACCTAGCAAAGTAGGTATGATTTTACTATCAAGCCTGCCTGAATTTTTAGAATTCATTCTTTTGCTTCCTTAGAGCAAAAGGATTTTTTTTAGAATTTCTTTAGAATTCATTCTTTTGCATTCTAGTTCTCTTCCCCCTAGTTCAGATCATAACTCATTACAGTCATTTTCACTCCCCTCAGCCCTTTCTTGTGGCTCACATTGAGTATGGCTTGCATTACTGAACTTTATTTAACAGTTTTCCTTCAAATATGACTCTTCTGACATTTGCCATCTGTTAGTTTTCACGGTATGTGCCACTTAGGTTGCAAAAAAGTTAAGACACAGTTCTAACCATGCTGTAGATTTACAGAAGGAGAACTCTGCAAACTCTTCCCTTTGATTTTCTCCAGTATAACCATTCACTGGCATTAGGGTCACACAAAAGCAAAACCACTTTGGTCAAGCCAGTTTAAAGAAAAGCAGCAGACCTGATTCAAATCACTGTCAAAGTAAGGGATTTATGCAAATTAGATTATGGATACTACCTGTCTATGGTGTTTCTCTGTTACAAACTACTAGAGAGTAGGACAGGGATATTTTTTTTTAAACATTTTACCATATGCTTGAGAGAGGTAATTGCCTTGTGACTTAAACTGGGAGAACTTACAGAGTTAGAGATTCATTACAAAGCCCATGGAAAGCATTTGCAGGCACTGAAGTCATGAAAGGATTATCTGCAATTTCACTGAAAAAGGAGACAAAACATCACAATCAAACATCTGTCCAACAGAGCTTCTCCAGAACAGTTTTATTATTAATTGTTCTCTGCCTTGATAATAAATAAAAGTGTAGAATAACTCATTTAGTTATATCTAAGGCCAGAAGATACATGTGGGATGATTAAGAATAGAGCATGTTCCAGCATCCAGGAAGAGAGCATGTGAAGTGGATGGGTTTTATAGTCCTAGTGAGGTGTGCCAACCTGTGTGATTATAGTGGTTAACAGTACAGACAGGTCCCTTGTCTCAAAAGCCAGAGAAACAGCAAAGTAAATCATAGAATCACGGAATCGTTTAGGTTGGAAAAGATATTTAAGATCATCAAGTCGAACCGTTAACCTAGCACTGCCAAGTCCACCAATAAACCATGTCCCGAAGCACCACATCTACATGCCTTTTAAATATCTCCAGGGATAGTGACTCCACCACTTCACTGCGCA
>NW_008795405.1:5158560-5165807 GCF_000699145.1 Aptenodytes forsteri | reverse complement strand
CCCCCCCCCCCCCCACCCAGGTCTCACCAGCGCATGAGCTGTGGGCTCCTGGCAGCTCTCTCGGCTCCCCCTGAGGTTCCCCTGGTTCGAGAAACCCCCCTGTGCACTGTACTAGAGCAATCCGCTGCGGAACCTGCTGGCACCGCAGCTGGCTCGCCTTGGAGACTGAATGCTAGTTTTGGTTACACCACGCTTAAATCTCCCACCATTGCTCCTGGCACCACCAAGGTCTCTTCAGCCACTGCCACGGCCGTGTCAACTGAGCCAGCCCAAGTGACTTTAGAGCTGAGATCCTGCTCTCTAGCTAAGCTCAGATAAGACATCAGATAATACATTATTGAGGACAGAGGCATTTCACTTTGCAGAACTGCATCTAGCACAAGTGAAATAACTTATTATGTGATCTAACCTAATTATTCTTCTCAACTCTTGTCCAAATGAGTGTTTCACTCTCTGTCATTTCTTAAATACTTTTTTACTCCCACTCTGCAGTCTTAATAAATACTATGTGTCTTCAGACCAAAACTCTGTTGTGACAAAAGGGACAAAGAAAGACTAAAGAGCTTTACTGCGACTAAACTGGAGAAAGGAGGGAGGAAAAAGCTGGTAGAAACAAAGGGCAGAGCAAAGTGTCTGTCCTTTTTCTGCTTTTTCCTGAATCATATTAGAGTCTGGAAACCAAAATATTCTGCAAATTTTTCTTTTCTTCAGCTTGTGGATTAGATGTGGTCTAGTAAAGCCAGGCCGGAATGTCCATGGGCCAAGAAATCCTAACAATTGCCCACGTGACAGGAACAATTTCATTCGTTTTCTGTGCTATATATGTGCATATATATGTGCTAACACTGAACTGTACTACAACCATTTTCATTCAAAGTAGTTTTCACCAATAGGTAGTTTCCACCACAAGTTATTTTGGTTTGACATTTTTCAGATTGTTCACTTTTCTAAACAAATATTTACTTGTAAGTTGCTTGACCTCAAAGGCCCATAGTGTTGTAATGAATGTTATAACAAATAGCTTTTTCCCCAGCTATACCTTATTAATCATTTAGAAACCTATTATTCTTCAAGAGCAGGTTTTTTTTCTTGATGAAAGAAACAAAAAGGCTATCTTTCATTGAATAGCAATGTTTAGAAATACCTCCCTTGAAAGTGCAGGTCTACTCTTTAAAAAGTCTTTAGCATGTAGGACCCATGTTTATTTTTTGTTAGTGATCTTTATCAAAAATTTTCAGGGTAGAAGTAAAATAATGTTTTGCTATCTGCTGCTTCAAAAGTCACTGAGTTGGTTGGAAGCAAGGACACAGATGGTTGTATAAACTGCTTCTGTTTCATCCAGCCTATTTAATTCTTGTTTCTCTCTACTTAATAAGTCTAGTGCTTAATTTACAATCTAGTAGAGCTTAATCTAAGCTAAAGTCCTTTTGGTCTTTGAGGAACTCCCTAATAGCTCTTAAGATGCAGGTGTATCCCACTCAGGGCTCTGGCTGACTCAGGTTTCAAACTCAGAGGCCTACAGCCAAGGTGAACATAGCAGCTCCAGGTTATGGAGCATGAGTTAGCACAAGGCTTAACTCTAGTCTCAGGAGAACCTTGGGAAGGAAGATCTCATTGCTTACTACAGGTCTAGACTCTTTAGCAAAACAACCAGCATTTCTACATTGCTCTGAGGTTCATCTTGCCAATGGCAGACCGTGAATGCAGTGGGGACTGACCATTCTTGACTAAGAATGCCCCTTAGCAGCACTGAAACAATGCCTGGGGTAGACCATCAATCATGTCTTTGCAAGTCACCCTCTAGCATAATACTTCTCATTTTAATAGCCTTTTACCTATCCCATCCAGCAGTTAAGCCTCTTCCAGCTGAACACTGCTGCAATATAAGATTGTTAACTCCTCTCTAGGACTAAGTAGTGACCAAGATACTTTCACTTTGTGTCAGCCTGCAAGTCTTCATCTGAGCTGCTCTTCCTCCTTGGCTTGATTACAACCCAGAATTTGAACTTAAATTGCAGGTTAGGGCACAAAGATGGATGTCATCTTTGCCTTCTGAATACCAAGAAACACCTGCTTTTTTTTACAGCAGAACTCTTTGTTTCTGAAATACCTTTAAGGATAATAGTGGGAGACCCCCCCTGCCCCATTTGTGTTCTGCGTTTTAAAAGTGTAATGATAAACAATTACTCTCAAGACTGTCCAGTTCTCCTGCTCTTGAGTCTTCTGTGCTCAGGGTGGGGTCAGAAGAAAGAAGGCAGATAGATAGCCAATGGAGGTTATGATTCAACAGGATAGGAGCTCAATGAAGAGTAGTATCAGAAAATGTGCAATATGAGCTCGCCATGCCAGCACAAATTTGTTAGAAGAATGTTGACAGGGTGACTTCATGTTAGTAGGCTGTATGTCAGATCAGGTTCTGTGTGTCACACTATTCTGACTTCAGACTAATTCAGGTATTGCACAGCCATTACAAAAACAAAAACAAAATAAAAGCAAAAGGCCTGTAGAAGTTGTGTGTCATGTGCTTTGGCTAATTCAAGAGAAATGCACAGTGTGTCCATGTCTCTCATCCAGGTCAAATGTATAGTGCTAGATGACCTGGCATTTTCCACATTTGGTACTAATGATCATTGAAATATAGCTTGAGGAGAAGTGCTTTGTCAGACTTATTTGATATTTTTCTCCAAAACAGAAAACTTCACTATAGGTTTTCTTGGGATCTGAGGATGGCAGTATTCTAACCAGCTGTGGGGACAGATACTTACAGTAAAAAGTTCACATCAGATGAGTAGATTTTGGTGAGGTCTGGAAATGCTTTGAGTCCAGTATTAAAAATACCGCTGAAAGAGAGAAGAAACAGAAAGAATTACATGTACTGGATCCCTGAACAACAACAAACAATGTACTGAAAGCATTCAACAGTGCAGGACAGTTATTTCAACCTCTCTATTGCCAATCAATTCATTTATAATCAACTGTCCAAAATATAAGGGTGTAAGAACAATTAAAAAAAATCAAAATACCAGATTTATGATAAATTATAGAATCTAAAAAATAGGAACACAGAATAATAAGACAGCTAAGCAGATCTGCACAGGGAAGTAGCCTGTGAGGTGGATAGGGAGAAAAAAAATTATAACTCTGGATTCACTTGAGAGATTAGGGCTGCTTCAGACAATAGTCTGGGCCCCCAAATCCTCTACCTTTCATTGAGGCTAAAAAGGGAAACTGTCTTCAAATGTGAATACAGGTAATGCCCCTTATTTCTGAACTCCTGTAGAGTGGAAATAACTTAAAAAAATATAGTTCTCAATTTTTAAAACTATTCTCCTGAAATGAAATTATTTTGACTACTTTCTTTTTATTGCTTCCAGATCTATAGGAAAAATCTGGAAAAATCTTTCCTCCTTGCCGCTACCCCCACCACACACACACAGGGCCCTTTCTAGAGTCTTCAAAACATTACTCAAAATCGCAGAAGTTATTCTCTTTCTCATCTGTCTTCCCTATGCTATAATTTTAGAATTTCATGGTTTGGTTACTCTGTGCTGCTCTTTAGATACTTCAGGGGAATACAGAGAATTCTCCAGGATTTCTTTCTGCCATACAGGTCATATCAAATCAGGTGTCTATAGATGGGCTTGTCACATTTAGCTGATAGGTATGCTTTAAAACCCTGTGTAAATATCTAGAAACATAAAAGATGTGTATATTTCTGTTGTGTCCCTTCTTCCCACTATTCCCTATAAAAATATAGTAAGACAACACTTACCATAAAAAGAAAGATAACTGTGGAATTTTGCCAAGGAAACATTAGTGTATTCCAGACATTTAATGGATAAGAAGAATGGCAAAATTACTGATGAATTTGTGAACAAGTTTTCCTTTCCTGCAAAAGTATTCAAAGTTCCAACCCCTACCCTAGCTGGCTTTCTGTCATTAAAATAAAGCAACAGGGAAAAACATTGCAATCAGCTCCAAAATGAAATGCAAAGAAACAAAACTGCTATAGTGTAGAGTCATCTGTGAGGCTTAAGTGCCAACTTGTTACAGGTGCTAAATACTTACAGGTATTTCAAAAGTGGGAGGTTCTTAAAGGCATCTGGATCTATGTAATCCAAGTTTCTAAGATTTCGAATTTCACTGTAAAAAAGGGAGGAACATTACCACATTGATCATTAATATTTAATTATCATAACAGAACACAGCAATGTTAAAATGAAATTTCAGGGACCTAATTCCTCCAATGAGTTTTTGTACTGGCCAGCACTAGCTCAAGACCACTATGCATTCTGAGCAATCTTACAATGGTGAATTATCACCTGGATAGATCCTGTCCTGGAGACTGGCTAGTTTAAGCAAGGGGGGAAGAAGCACCAGAGATTTGATTATGGATCCTTTGGCTGCATGGTCCTAAAATCAAAGCAATAGCCTGTGGTAATGGCTATTACTTTGAACATGGTGAGTTTTGTGTCTGCAAAGTTGAGTAAACAGAAGAAAAGTTAAGCAAAACTTTCAATATTGATGTATAATAATTCTATCAACTTACAACCATCTATTTAACTTATAATTTTATGTCCTATTTTTCTGGTTACTTCCTTCATGTCTCTAACAGTATTTTGTATTACTTTTCCTGTCTCTGTTACAGAACTCATCAGTGGATCCAAAAGATGGCTCAGGTCACTTAAATTAACTCCATTCCGAGACTTGAAATGGACACACCATTCACTATATAGCCATGCCCAGCAGTATATAGGATAGTGTATCTCTTTGCTTTATATTGATGCAAAATGTAACATAGACTTCATTCCTTACATCTTCTGTCCACAGTTACGTCTTTAAATACTTCTACCCAGGTGACAGCTTGGTCTGCAGATGCATTTTAGACTGCACATTGAAGAACCAGCCTGACACTGATCATGGCTATGGCCATGCTGGGTGCTTTCTGTAGGTGTGTTTTTGTGGGGCTGCTGCCCCTCCAGCCATCATGATCATTGCCTGACATCATGACTCTTCCTCATTTTTCCGAAATGTTTGTCTCTGCCCTTAATGCAATTTTTCTCAACCGTTCTCATTCTTCTTTTTTTCAGCAGATTTCTTTCTTTTCTGTCCATAATGACAGTCAGCAGTCTGGCTGCACCAATCAGACTGTGCTGAAATTCCCTCTCTAGACTCAGTAGACCTACCAAATTTTCATCTTTTCTGAAAAAACCCACCCCCCACCCCCATCACATGCACACTTTTCCTTTCCTGGCCTCTTTACTGTCTCCAGAAGGGGACAGCCCTTTTTGCATGTTTGCTTCTATTTCTTTACCTTAAACCAGCTCTGGACACTGGTCTTATACCTCTGATGAAAAAACTTTCAGCCCTTCTTAATATAGAAACCATATAGAAAGTACAGTGCCAGTCTTCCTCCTGAGACTAACTTTGGAGCAGTGGGCTGAGGGAAGCACTTCTTGCTACTTATATAGAGAAATTTGGTGAAGACGACAGGTATAGATGGCATGGTGGTGCAGGTTGTGTGGGTGATGTTCTGGTTTTAAGTCAGTCCAAGAAGTGGTGCTACTGGGCAGAAACCAATAGTATTTAATTTACCATGCCCTAACAGTGCCAAGTAACCTACACAATATAGGTATCCGGAAGTTGGGTTTTAAGGATACCTCTGCCACTGGAATCATTCTTACAGGATAAAATCAACCCAGCCAAGTTGTCTGAGAAATAAAAGTGGGAAAAGAGACATAAGACAGTAGATAAATCAGTATGTAGATACAGGTACCAAGACTTCAGCCTCTCTATACACTGTTGTACTGACAAAACAGTTCTGCTCCACCTTTCAAGTCTTCAGTTTTTACTCTGTTTACTCCAACATTGCAGGGAGACAAGGATTTACCTTTTACTTGCATGTTAAACTGATGTAATTAATAGCTGTACTACTGCTATTACAGTGCTATATTCAAATATTCTTCATGTCTGTTAGCTACTTTGAACAGTACTGTTTCTGTATTTAAAAAAAATCTTCTCAGTGTCAGTCTCTTGCTTCTCTCAAATTATTTTAGTAATTATTTTAGTAGCTATCACACTCCCAACAGTGGAATTTGCTCCATAAACTTTAACTGACATGTTTTTTTCTGTCACTGACTACATTTAAAATGCTGGACTCATGAGCTTCCTGGCCAGATATTCCTTTGTTGTGGACCAAACATATTCCAGGGAAAGACAGTCTTCAGATCAACCTTCAGCCTGGAAATGGATAATGCATTGGAATACCATAGAGTCATCAGGTTTTGGCTTGCTGCTATTCATAGTACTCTGCGTAAATGATTTGGATGAGGGTACTGAAAGTAAGAATTCGAAATCTGCAGATGGTAGTAAAATTGGAAGCACAGAATAATGCAATGAGATTCAATCAGATTTTGATTTATTAAGTAACTGGGCCATGAGAGGGCATGTGCTGTTTAACAAAGGCCAATGAAAAACTAATTAATCTGGGAATAAAAGATTTAAAACTGCCAGATGAGACAGTTGGCACAGTAATCAGAGAAAAGCTTAAATAATGTGAGTGAGGAAATCAATATGATTCAACTGAACGTTGGTGAAAGGTTTACGTCCCTGCTGTTTGATTTCCTTGAATTGGTAATGCTGGAATTAGGGAAGAAGTATGCCTTAATATATACTGTATTTATATTTGCATTTCATCCTACACTTTGTATTACAGGGGTTTCTTAAAGCCCAAAAGGAAGAAAAGGGCCCATTGTGGTAGGCACTACAGAAATCAAAAGCAGACAGCCAGTTGCTTAGAAGTGTCTAGTCAAAATAGATGAGAAAAAGGATGAGAGGTATAAAAAGGTACAAGGTTGTCATGGTTTAACCTCAGCCGGCAACTGAGCACCACACAGCCGCTTGCTCACTACCCCCCCGCCCCTGGTGGGATGGGGGAGAGAATCGGAAGGGTAAAAGTGAGAAAACTCGTGGGTTGAGATAAAAACAGTTTATAAAATACTACTTATTAAATATTAAAATACTACTACTACTACTAATAGTAATAATAAGAAGAAGAATATACAAAGCAAGTGATGCATGATGCAATTGCTCACCACCCGCCGACCAATGCCCAGCCAGTCCCCGAGCAGCAGCCCCCCCGGCCAGCTTTCCCCAGTTTATGTACTGAGCATGACAACACATGGTATGGAATATCCCTTTGGCCAGTTTGGGTCAGCTGTCCTGGCTGTGCCCCCTCCCAGCCCCCC
>NW_008795405.1:5146919-5153171 GCF_000699145.1 Aptenodytes forsteri | reverse complement strand
CTGGCTGTGCCCCCTCCCAGCTTCTTGTGCACCTCCAGCCTCCTCAGTCGGTAGAGCATGGGAAGCTGGAAAGTCCTTGACTAGCGTAAGCACTACTGAGCAACAGCTAAAACATCGGTGTGTTATCAACATTGTTCTCATCCTAAATCCAAAACACAGCACTGTACCAGCTACTAGGAAGGAAATTAACTCTATCCCAGCTGAAACCAGGGCAAAGGTGATTTGACCGAAGTGAATGCTATGCTTATGAAAAGAATCAGGAGAAAAATCCAAGTTTCCCAACTTCTAGTCCAGTCAAATGTTCCTCTTGCACTTGACTGGTCTCTCATTTCATATGCATGAAAAAGAGAAAGATCTTCAAATTCAGTTCCGTTCATGAACTGTGCTGCTGTCCTTGTTTTGCACACTCAAACATCATTAATCTCAGAGTACTGGAAGGAATCCCCCCCCAAAAATCACAGATTTAAAGGATATCTATAGCTCCATCAATATTGGAGCCTATGAAGTTAAGCCCGTAAGAAGAAAAGATATCTGAATAGTTCTGATCTCATCAGTTAACAGGATAGTGATACACAAACTGGATTTCACAATTTCTTTTACATTAATCAGTCATGAGTAATATACTCAAAGGTGCCTAAATGTTATATGATAGTAATTTTCAAAATGTAATCAAAAGACTGCTGTGGTGTAAGGATTACTTCCAAAGGATCCAAAAAACTAAGAAAAGCAAGTTGATTATCGGTAGATTCATTAGACCGAGTTTGCACTTTTATCAGTAAGCTTTTCTGAATCGGTGAATTGAAAAGATTGAAACCCACTGATTTAGAAAGTTAAGGTTCCTTTGAAAAGCAGCTCTAGGAAAATTATTAGTAGTTTTAGCTGACTAAAATGCAGGTAAAGCTAAAGAGTATACTTAAAAATGTCTAGTGGGCTAGTTCTCAGGTATCTAAGTGTCTATGAGAGCTGATTTTAAGTGACTTTTGAAATGAAACTTTGACACACTCTATAAATACAACTTAATCTTAGCATACAGTGCTTAAATTCTGCATCCACCAGCAATGTAACAATTCTGAGTCCTTCTGGGAATGAAGTGCTTTAAAGATATAAAATACCTAAGACGGTTAATAGGCATCTTTGTTGACCACTGATCCAGAGAGGCAAAAGGTGCCCTGAACAAACATTTCACTTTGCAGTCTAACTAAAATTACTTAGAGATGCTTATAAAAATGAAGGATGCTGCTACCTATCCACAAGATAACAGAATTATTTGTGGAATATTTACAAAATTATTCAAAGTTACTTTATGAACTATTCAGTTTCTGCTTTATTTTTAAAAGTACATAAAACAATTAAGAATTGGCTTATTTGTGCTTTAATTACAAGCAATGTTTTAAATTTTGTTTCTGGCACTCAGACTACTAATTAAAAATGTACTAGGTTCACAATCAAACCACCACCTGACTGTCCATGAACAGCAACTTAGTTTTGCTTTTTAAAGAAAATACTTTAAAACTTTAACACATCAAGAACAGATGTGCAGAGAAAGTCACTCGATGATACAAATTCCTGTGTCAAGACTTACAAATATGAACTTATGTTCAGTTACAAAGATATAAATATTAAGTTCCAAATCCAAATTAATCTAAAAATGAAACTAATAATATCTACTCAAATAATAGTCTAATGAATTAATTAATGAGACATAAGTTCACCAGATAACTTCTAGAAAGGTTAATAAGCTACTTAACACCCTATCTGAATTTAGTAACATTAAAAAAAAGCACAAACATTTACATATTTAAGTGGCTTCTAAATTTCATTTACCAGACATGTCTTTCATACCTGCCTTGCAATATTGACACATCCTTGAGTTTGTTCAAGAACCAGAATCCAGAAATTGCAAATCTGGCCATAGAGTCTCAATATAATCACATTATGCCGAGATACCTACAAAGACTAAGGATAACCAGGTCAGCAGTTCTGAAATGTTTTAAAACAGCCCTTTTATTTCTTGTAATAACTTGGGACCCCTCTCCACCTTCTTTGACTTACTTTGCCTATAGCTTCCTTGGCTTATCTCACTTGTATATATACTTCCATGTTTTATTCTCCCTCTACAGCCAAACTATCCATGTTATTTCATCTGCATGCACCTCTCAAGCCTTTGCACCGCTAGCACCAGAAAACTGGCTTGGGCTCCCAACAGTCTATTCCCTACCTCCAGACTGCAGCTTTTAACAAGATTTTTCTGCACAGCACTCGTCCCAGTGCACTGAAATTCACTGCAGGTATACAGCAGTCTCCCCAAATCTCTTCAGTCTAGCTCTCCAGTTGCTTCTCAGATATGTCCATCAAATCACCTCTCCTTTCTGCAGCGCTGTATCCCACAACCTGGCTCCACGAGTTGTCCAAGAACAGAAGTGCAACCCTGGCCTGGTGGAGCTGCCCCAGCCCTTGGCTCCGGCTCACTGCAGCTCACTGCAGAGATGGAGAGCGGTCCCCCACCAGCTCTCCAAATGACGTCACATATACGAGGGCAAGCCACTTGAACCGTAACCTTTGGCCCTGTTCCCAAATGCTGAGAGGGCTTTTCATGTGGTTGTATAAGAGGAAAGAGCTTTTGGAGTAAGGAGGAGAAGGGAGTAGGGAGAGATCAGAGAGTGAGCAGAGACACAGAGAAGGGGAAAAGAAAGAGTGAATTTTTCTGGGGTTCCTTCCACAGGAATGTTTTCCTGAGAAACAATGACCTAATTACAAAAGCTTTTTATTTAGTGTAATGCTACCAAGCTGCAGCTCTACTAGTAAGACAACTACACAAAGACATTGACTGCTAATCACACTTTCACAATTATATCTAGAAAAAATAAATACTTATGCCATTGTACGGGAGAGACAGTTCTGAATTTGTAAACATGTTAAGTTTGTCTCACAGACATACTTAAAAAAGGTGAAGACAAAAAGAAGGAACAAGAAACCATTGTGAGACCAATTTAACACAATTGGGGAAAAAATCCCACAAAGGCTTGGCCCTGATTTTCATCTTCATACAATGAGAATTTTGCCATTAATTACAACCAAAATGAGATCTGGCCCCTTAAAATAAAGCAGGTGATCATTATCCTTAGTTTGCAGAAGTTGCTCAGCACTTGACAGGCATAGGTTCGTAAAAATATGAGCTATGCTTAAAGAGAGCTGAGGTCTGGAAGGAATAGAAAGTCAGGACAGAGGCACATGAACTGAATAAGGACCAAGAAAATGGAGCGCTGACGATCAAAGCTGAAGCACACTAACAGGCTTGGCAGACAGGGATGATGATGAACACAGGATGCCTATTCACAGGACACTTGACTCAAGCCAAAGCAATTTAGTTCCTCCCTTCCACAAACACTAAATTTTCTCCTAAGAAGTTCTTATGTTTAAAAACAAATGTTTTTAAAATGAAACTGTGTGTATAAGTTTAAATTAGGGTAAAAAGATTATTTATATAAAACTGCACTTTATGAAAAGTCCATGAAAAACAACCTGTGAAAATGCTACTCTGTGAAATGACTTCTTTTCAAAACTGTTAGAGTAACTTCAACCTCCTTTAAAATACCCTATGATAATCTTTTAGCAGTAATACTTTGAAAATACTATGCAAGTGGAGAACATTAAACAAATGCATCGCACAACATATACATTTATCCCTGAATAATCTTGTTCTTTGGAAAGTAAATCAAACCCAACAATGGTAAGTGTTAACAAATCAGAGGAGTTACAAAAGCAATTCAGAAAAACGGTCAAATTTATGAATTGCTTTCTTTTACAGCTTATATGCAACTGCCTAATTTGCCAGATGCCTGGATGTTCCCTGATTAAATAATACATGTGCCTTACTTCCAAACAGATTTTAAAAACCTGGTAAGCGCTTTTGAGTGGTAGAGGTAGCCCTTCTTCGTGGGCTATCTGCAAAGGTTTGGGGTTTGCCTATAGCTTTTGTGAGTAGAGTTCTGGTGTCTTGTCCTGGGTAGTATTTTTGGCTCTTGCGCAGAAAAAAAAAAAAAGTGTATCTTGTATGTCTGTGTACAGTTTCTTTTTTGGTAGTGCCTTGTGAGAAATATAAGGGGTCCCACGTTACCATAACCCTTGTATAGCAGATCAGGAAACCTCCTCCCCACTGTGCCCTCCCCGCAGCCTGTGCCGTAGGTGACGTGAGTGTAGGTGCCCGTGAGTTCTGCTGACTCCTGCCCGGGCCTGCAGCTTCCCAGTCATGGACGGCACAACCAGGCCTGGGATCTGGCACGGGTGTGATAACGCGGCGATTTTGGACCTTGCTGGTGTGCTCTGGCCTGACTTCAGGGGTGCCGTGACAGAGGCATGCTTATGGCAAGGGGCACTGGCTGTCCTCCCAGGCAGGAATATAAATGTGCTTTGGAGGTGGTTAGAGACTGGAAGAGGACAAGAGAAAAGGCTTCTACTCGTATTCCTCCCCAACCCTTTAGGTAGTAGAAAGAAATGCAAATTAGGCAGTGCTAGGGAGCGCATCACAAGAATGAGTGCCTTGGGAGGCACTGCAACACCAGAGCTCCATCCACCACTCCTTCAAACTAGTCACACGTTTAAAAGTGCGCATTTTGTGGAAGAGTTCTTTATATTCAAAGGCTTACATTACATTACCCTTTGAAGGAGATCAGTTTTGTGTTATGAATTAAGATCCTGAGGGAGATCTTTCTAGTCTGTTCTCCACTTTGAATCTAATACAGAAACAATAGAAAACAGCTATCTAGCCAGCTAGCTTTTTTGTCCTCAAGCTGTCCTCAAGAAGCCTTTATATCCATATAATTTAAAACAGACAAGATACTACACTGCATATTGCATGGAAGAATCCTGCAAGGAAATGTGATGGCCCAAGAGCATTTTATCTTTAACTTCTAATAAGGTGAACCGCAAAACAAATACCACATGAGGAATTTATAGTGCATAGTGCCAAATGCTTTATTCATTGCTTATAAAATGTGCTGCCAGTAAATGTTTCATTAAATGTTCATTTGTGTTAAACAAGAAATCCTAAAGACACAACAACTGTGAAAGAGGAAGAGAGAACATGAAGACGACAGGCCTGGAAAAACCATCTAAAGAAGAGGGAATGGCATTATAACCAAAGATAAGTATTGTTATCACACCAAAGTCTTCCTTTGAAACTCTTTCAGGAATATTACAGAAGCATGTTAATGGACTGAACTAGGTCTCAGGATTCTGGACTCTACTTCTAGCTCTGCCTGTCAGGTACTCTTAGGGGAGGCGCTTCCACTTTCCAGCATTAGTTGCTTTCTATCTACAGTAACAGTAATAATATTATCTCCTTTATTTTTATTAAACTTTCTGTTTCACACTGTGTAAAGTACAAGGAAAAAAAATATAGAAAATAGAGCAGTGTTAAGAGATCATCTAATTCAATCTCTTTCTCTGAGTGAAGATTAAATAGACCTATGGAATTTCTGATTACACAGCTTTAAAGGCCTCCAGTGATAGGGACAACTTCCCCAGGAAAAGAATTCTATTGTTTACTTATGCCAGCCATATGAAAACATTTCCTAGAGTCTAACATAAATCTTGCCTAATCTAATTTAAGGTTATTATTACTTTTGCTTTGTCAAACATCAGTGTGGAAAATGGGTTGTAGCTTTCACCCCTTGCAACAACCTTAAAAGCTGTATCTGCCTCTGGCGTGTTTTCTTTCTGGACACAAAAGTCTTTCCTCTCTGACAATGTTTTCTGGATCCACGATGACCGACAGTGCTCTCCCATGGAACCTCTGCAAACACAAATCTTCTCTGAAATATGCCAAACTGCAACTCATCTGAACTTTACGACACTGGCACACTTTCCATTCCCTCATTTGGATCAGTAATGAAAACATGGAAGAGTACCAGATGCAGGATGGATCCTATGAAGCTCTATTCAGTACATTACCTTCTCATTTTCACAGGGTACTGCTGAATGACAGGAACTCCCTGGATGCCGGTATCCTAACACTTTTGTAACTGCCATAGTGCATCATTTGGTGAGGACTGGTCAGAACAAAAAGGTATAAAAACACTTCCCAGAATCATAGAATCATAGAATAGTTTGGGTTGGAAGGGACCTCTAAAGGTCACCTAGTCCAACCCCCCTGCCGTGGGCAGGGACATCTTCAACTAGATCAGGTGGCTCAGAGCCCCGTCCAACCTGACCTGGAATGTTGCCAGGGATGGGGCATCCACCACCTCTCTG
>NW_008795405.1:5142681-5145662 GCF_000699145.1 Aptenodytes forsteri | reverse complement strand
CGCAAACTGCCGTGCCACGCCCTAGCTGACGTGCCACGCCCTGTTTGTCAGTCCTGGTCACAGCGCTCCCTGGGGCTGCCTTGAGTGGGAGGGGGGGGTGGCAGCCGTTGCTCCTGGCCCCGTCCACACCTCGTCAGATGCCCTCGTGAGAGCTGCCGGCTCCCGGCAGGTCTCTGCGCTCCCCTGTGGGTTCCCCAGCTGAGGACACCCCCCTGTACGCTGTGATCCGCCGCTCCGCTGCGGGACGCGCCTGCACCGGAGCTGATCGCCTCTGCGAGTGACGGTTGGTGGCGGTTACACCAATTTAAACGTTACACCGTTTAAATCTGCCGAAGCCTTTGTCCATAACATTCCCGTTCCATTTAATTACCAGACAAACACTTTTCATTTTACTAGTGCACTTCTAGAATGATTAGTTATTATTCTTCATGTCTCCAGCTAGTGCCATTTTGCTCTGTGCTTTGGCCCTTCTGATTTTATTTCTGGTGCTTATATTACTGTTTTACACTTACCTTCAGTAATTTGACAGAAGTAATTCTTAGTTGCCAGTTTATTTCAACTTGCCATCAAGCTCATAATGTAGTCCCACATATTTTTCACTACAGTTTCTTAAACTTCTGTGGGAGGATACAGAAGAGCAGGGGAACCGAAAAGATGTAGGGAAAGAAAGCACAAGTCAAAAAAGAGACTGACTCCACGTTACGGAGAAAGGAAATGAGAAAAGGAATGTTTAGCTACAAAGCAGACAAGAATGACAACTCAAACATCAACATGTATGTTATTTCCACACATGCCCAAATTTATTTTATCACTGTATTCATTTATTTAATTACAGTACTTACATATGAGTGACTTTACTTAAACTGTTGAAGGAATGGGCCTCCAGACTCTGAAGTGTTTCATCTATGGAGATGTAGCTAAACACCAGCAAACAGAAAAAGAAACAAGTCTCAGACGTTGGCAAGCCATGGCTCGTGTTCATCATGCCACTTTATTTTTCCTCTCATTCTTTTCCTCATCCAACTGCCACGACACTGCCAGACACACGGACAGTGCCTGAGGGAGGAACTTTTAACAGGATTTTGATTTTGACTGATGCCTTAGATGCACGCTATACCGCAGGATACAGTTAAATCAAAAAAACACAACAGTGCTATTAAGCAGCAAAAGCAAACATCCATATTTCACATTTCAGAATCACATTTCTTCCCTTTTCCCCACTTAAGATCACCTTGGAGTTCTCTAAGGGGATCTAGCCATCAGGTAAATTGGCATATTTCTCTATATTGAAGAATTAAAAAGGAAGGAAAGAAACAAAGATGGTCCTTGGGCCATCACTGCAACAACTGCTGCAATTTCTCTAGAGAGAAACAGATCATGAGGGCAACTGATGCTTTGATATTGCTGAGAGAAAAATGTGCTCTAACATGAATTGAGAGAGAAACTCTAGCCATACAGTGAATGTCATAAAGGATGTAAGGAGTAGTGTGGCTCAGAAGCAAAACCAGACAGCAAGCTTAAGAAATATTTATTCGCACACAGTTTAGACTGAGTCGCATTTGTACTGCTAGTGATCTACTGAACATGATGAGAAAATGGCTCTACAGAGTCTCTCCACCATCATTAGGAGGATGATAATACTGGAACTACTGTTAAAGGCTTTGAAGTGTGAATAAAGTTGCAATACAACTAACTAGTGCAGATTTTCAGAGTAACTGGCATTACTATTTGGGTTAACATGGCTCGTGTTCATCATGCCACTTTATTTTTCCTCTCATTCTTTTCCTCATCCAACTGCCACGACACTGCCAGACACACGGACAGTGCCTGAGGGAGGAACTTTTAACAGGATTTTGATTTTGACTGATGCCTTAGATGCACGCTATACCGCAGGATACAGTTAAATCAAAAAAACACAACAGTGCTATTAAGCAGCAAAAGCAAACATCCATATTTCACATTTCAGAATCACATTTCTTCCCTTTTCCCCACTTAAGATCACCTTGGAGTTCTCTAAGGGGATCTAGCCATCAGGTAAATTGGCATATTTCTCTATATTGAAGAATTAAAAAGGAAGGAAAGAAACAAAGATGGTCCTTGGGCCATCACTGCAACAACTGCTGCAATTTCTCTAGAGAGAAACAGATCATCAGGGCAACTGATGCTTTGATATTGCTGAGGGAAAAATGTGCTCTAACATGAATTGAGAGAGAAACTCTAGCCATACAGTGAATGTCATAAAGGATGTAAGGAGTAGTGTGGCTCAGAAGCAAAACCAGACAGCAAGCTTAAGAAATATTTATTCGCACACAGTTTAGACTGAGTCGCATTTGTACTGCTAGTGATCTACTGAACATGATGAGAAAATGGCTCTACAGAGTCTCTCCACCATCATTAGGAGGATGATAATACTGGCACTACTGTTAAAGGCTTTGAAGTGTGAATAAAGTTGCAATACAACTAACTAGTGCAGATTTTCAGAGTAACTGGCATTACTATTTGGGTTAAATTATCTGATTCTGTCTTTCAAAATTTCTCTTAGTTTTAAAATTTATTAATGCTGGAATAGCATTTAAAAGATGTAGTCCTGTATTTTATTTACTTTTCTAATAATATTTTATATATCATATTTCTAATCTATAGATCTTTTAAAATAATTGGAATGCCTTGCATATTCTTTCTTTTTTATTATTATTATTAAAATATTTAAGTACTATCTTTTGATACTCTTGATCGAAATTAATGACTCAGTTTTTAATATTTTGCATGGTTACACACCCCCTGAGCAACTTGATCATTATTTTAAATGCACAAAATTAAATATTTTTAACATTTTTTCCTTTTTTTCCAATGGCAGTATTAAGAGTAATAATAAATAATAAAGAGACTGTATCATATGCCTGTCCTCCTTTTTAATCAGTAAACCTGCAAAGGCCTATCATACTTAATAACTTAAAAAACATCCAACTGGTATTTTACAT
>NW_008795405.1:5108471-5142556 GCF_000699145.1 Aptenodytes forsteri | reverse complement strand
CTTTATATTTTTCAATGGATATTAAAAAGTATTTAAAATGTTTTAAAAAATTGGAAAGAATACTTTGTGACCAGCACATGCTCTAACAACCAGCAGATGACTAATACCACTAACTGTTCCAGGGGAATTTATGTCCTCTCCAGACTGGAGCTAAAAGCATATTACCTGAACTAATTTTAACTCTTCTAACATGAGGTTTATTTTTTATTGGTCACTTAGGAGAGGTATTCAACAGTGTTTGAAAAGATACCAGAAAAGTAACTAGTAGAGATTGTATGACCAACAGATTCTCTTTCTACAGTAATATTGCTTTTACAAAGCTATTTTCCTCTTCCAAAAGGAAGGAAGATAATAAGAGAGGAATGCAATAAAGGAAGTATTTCCAGTCTGTACCTCTGTGATTGAGTATTGCAGAGTTAGATGTTTATGTGAGATGTTTTGTTTTCCTGTAAGCAATAAACGTCTATTGCCCAGGAAATTGGAGTTTCAGTCTTAAAAGAAAATTAATTATTCCATTTTAACAGAGCCTACATTTTAACATACCAAGAGATAGGTTATATCAATGACACATTAAAAAAAAAAAGTTGTTCTATATAGCAAACAGCTATATATAAATCAGCTTGACAGAAAATGAAATTAAAACCGGATAATGAACAAACATTGCATTGTCATGCTGGGGCTAGGAATTAGAGAGTACTTTTTGTGTGCTCCATGATCAAAATGGGTCACCTTACACCAGGCAGGCAAGTGCTTTTCTCTCACACATGAGAAGAGGCAGAAGAGTGGCAACGGGGATTCCTCCTCCCCGCACTCACCCCTACAGCCACCACGTCCCTTCCCACCGTGCTGCATGTCACATTTTTACTATACTGCCTGGCTTGGAACAGTTTTGTATCTTTCAGCTGTGGGACAAAAGTGGGAAGGAAACAGCTTATCTTTGCATGTTGACCTCCACTCCTCTGCTTCATAAGCAGATGTATTTGTGTACATTAATTAAGCCACATCATCACTGTTGACAGGGAAATGAGTAGTTTTATTTGCTTTAGTGTCATATAGATAAACACCCAAAAACCACACAAACACATTAAAAATCTCCTCTGAGACTGGAATGTCAAACAGAAACATGTATTAATGGTGCATAAACATTTACTTCCAAGTGTTCAGAGTGCCTCCAAAAACCTTTGGGCTCTGGCTAATGAACACATAATACAACACGTTAAATGTAAGAAATAAAAATCATAGCAATCAGAACTGGAAGGAGTTGCATCAGAAGAAGAGGGAAAGCGTGTTTAAATTCCCATTTTGAAGGCGTGTTACAATTCAGCACCTCCTCTCCCTATCAGCTGTGTTTAATTTGCAGGATTTGAAAATGCCTTCAACACTCATCGCGAATACAGTCGTAGCTTAAACACCAAATGCACAGCTTCAGAGAAAGTCTGTTTGCAGATAACACTTTAATCATCATTGCCCATTCAGAAAGAGCCTGAGAACGCAGGATTTAAAGCAGATGATTGGCACATGGCAGTAACCACAAGGCCCTCTCCCTCCCCTTATTTTCTTCCTTCTCCCTCTCTCCACCTTTCTTCGCTTTTTTCCAGCCTCAGCATCCCCTGTGTTGCTGTGTCGCTGCCCACTGGCTGCCCCTGTTCTCCTCTGCTGCTGATGGAGGGCAGCTCGGTGACGTGTGGGGTACTTCACGAGAGGACAACCAGCATCAGCTAAGGCAATCGAAGCCCTGAGTTGGGCTGTACTGTATGGGCTGGCACTGGGGAGCAGGGGAGGTGTGGGAGCACTGCGGTGCAGATGCATGCTAAGTGTGGGGAGCCATGTGGTGGCGCTGGCTGTGGGACAGCGGTGTGCACAGGGTGTGAAAAGGCACTGTGTTGCACAAAGGAAAACAGTGCACAGGGGAAGTGTGCTCCGCATAGGGCTGCTGGCAGAGAGCACTGTGCAATGTGGGGATGCTACTTTGCATGGAGAAGCTGTGGAGAAAACTGCTCAGGGAGATACAGGTCAGGTGTCTGTGAGGTACTCATGAATGTGACCCCAAAGCATCATCCTGAGCCCAGGAAAAAGGTTCCTTATCCTTGACCTTAAAAATACTGAAAGTTCAACCTGTCCTGAGTCAGTAGGAAATACCAGGTGAAGCCCTTCTACCAAGATTTAATGTCTTTGCAACTTTAAGGATGTAAACCAGAAATTTCTCTTGCATCTGAATACCTTACAAAACCTTTTTTTTTCAGTGCACTGATGCATTTCTGACAGGAATTAGCTTTGCACTTGAGCATTTCATTGAAATGCTTTTTGTTTCATTCCTGTGGCAAAGCAGCACAAGGAAACAATCTCTACTTCTGGCTATCAAGAGTACGTAGATATGCATTCATTTAAGAGAAATAGCAGCTCTAAAATTTTTGTTTAAACAAGGTTCATAAAGAGGACAACTAAATTTTCTATTCAGTACAGAGGAAAAAAAAGGTTTATTTGTGGAAATTATATAGTAGAAACCATATAGCAAAATGAAGTGCTATATTTGGAACAGTAAACACATTCTCTATCACCCTATTGAAACTTCAGAACATTTTCTAGATGAGTTTACAAAGCAAGGAAAGATCTGGTAATTTTCATTGCTGATGGAAATTATGGGCTGGGAGAGGCAAATGAGATATGTGGTACATTAGAGGCCAAGACATACACACAAGAGCTGTAGTTAAAATACAGGTACTAGTTCCTTAACCCAAAGTTTATATCAAGAAGGTGGGAGTTCATGATTTGTAGTAGCAGTAATGCTATAAGAAAAATCCAGAAAGGCATTGACACTATTCAAATTTAAACCGCTGTCTATTCTTTACAGGCCTTTTAAAATTAACAGGAGAAAGAGAAATGTGGTAATCCAGAAGGCATTGTACAGCAGGAGAGAAAGTGTAACACTACCACATCAGGTCATGATTTCAGGTTGGTTACTGCTATATTCAACTGCATCTATGCTATTTTCCTACACATAAATGTGGAGTAGGGAAAAGGTAAAACTCCATATTCAGATACTCTCTTTAAAGAATAATTTGGGGAAGATATTGACTTTTGTTTTCCCAGGTAGCCTTGAAATCACAAACCAAATAAACTGACATGGATGCCAACATATTATCTTAAGATGTGTAAAAAGCACTATTCATCTCATTCAAGGCCATAAGGTCTTTGTAATTTTGACTTTCCTCTTCGACTGAAATGTGATCAAAGCGTGCAACAGAGCGGTTATCTGTCACCATGTTACTACCAAACAGTATAGGCAAAAGATTGTCATTGACTCATAATGCCCATGGAGAGAGACTAGGTGGCTAAGTGTCCTTAGCCTACGAGGTCGCCAAGTGATCTAGAGACAGGCAGTGTGAATACCCCTTCATCACCTCTGGTGCCATGAAGCTTAGGAAGATTTGGTGTTACAGCCTTTTGGCCACTGGAAGTTTTTGGAGGCTAGGCATCTTTAGAGAAGGGTTCACCGAATTCTTCAGATGAATACCTGTGCTTTTACAAATTCATAAATATTACAGTTTGAGAATTTTAAAATCTGAAAAGCATCTAAGCAATGGATTACGTGTCACTGAAAGCCGAAGAGTTGACATCCTTCTATATTTAGTAAAACTCTGTTTTGAACAGTTTATCACGTTTATATATGATACTATACATCATATAAGGGACATTCCCCCCCAAAAAAACCTATACATCATATAAGGGACATTCCCCCCCGAAAAAAACCCAAAACAATACACCATCTACCTGATTAAACTGAGATGGTAAATGAGGCTGCAGATATTCCAGAACAATTACTTATAAGGATTTTAGAAAGTCATTACTTCAATACACCTGGATGAAACTATAAAATATAATTAGGCAGAACTCCATGTCCCCCCAAAGTGCTGTTTCATGAATTCTTAAATAGTAGTCCATCTCAGCCATTCAGCCAAAACTCAGCTGAAGTTAAGACTTGCAAGGAACGTCAAGGACAACAAGAAGAGCTCCTATTGCTACATTAGTAACAAAAGGCTGAACAAGAAAAATGTGGGCCTCTTGCTGAATGAGGTGGTTTATTTAGTTAACAGTGGACACAGATAAAGCTGAGCACCAGGCTGGATAAAGCCCTGAGCAATCTGGTTGGACCTTACAGTCAGCCCAACTTTGAGCTGGTGGTGGACTAGAGGCCTCCTGAGGTCCCTTCTAAATTACATGACTCTCTGATTCTAGGGAGTGAATCAGGAAATGGCAGAGATGTTCCCTGCATCAAATAGCCATGCACAGGATGAGAGATTATGGGTCAGCCACCAAGAAGAAGAAACAAAGGTGGGACAACTTTGTCTCAAGACTGCTGACATCAACGAGCAGTGCAGTGCAAGGGTAGCCACTTTCAATGGGACAAATGTTGATGTGAGGCAAATAAGTAGAGGCTGCTGGTTGTGCATTTACAGATTGTATCCATGCATGTGCTTACATACAAAGGAAGTGACACAATCAAGTCCCTCTCACATCACACAAATACTAATATTTTGGTGAAAGTCCATCCCTAGTCTAGAAATGCCTCAGAGTCTCCAGTGAAATGAGTTACAAATCATGCGGGGAGCTGGAAACAAACTTTTAGCCAAGACCAGCAATAGAATATGTTCATTTGAATGAAACCATTTCTCATATTTTGTGAACTGCAAAAAGAAAAGAAAAGTTTTATAGCCTTATTTATCACACCTACTTCAACAAAGGTGTGCTCTTATCCAAAAATGCCTAGTATGCCTTCCTATAGCTGGTTCAGGTTATAAACAATGGGATGATTACCTGCAGTTCTAAAATGTGAGTGGTGAGGTAGCAAATGTGCAAGAATATTTTCATTTCAGAAGATTTTATACACAAAGACAGAATTTTGGAGAAGGAAAGTGATTTTTCATAAAAGAGCTAAAAGAATAGTATCAGAAACAAAACTTACATCCTAGAGATGTTGGGGAGATTGGAAAAAGCGTCACTTGGAATTGTTCTTAGATGAGTCTCCATAAACCTCCTAGAGAAATAAAAGTTTGGCAGTTAATATCCTTTGGTAAGTACAATTTAACATTAAAAAGTCCTACGCAACTCCAGCTCTGCTCCAATATTTCTATTCTCATCTTCCCTTTTCCCAATGTTTCCATCTTTGCCTCATTTCTATTCCTGTTTCACTATGTGGCTTGGTTTGCTTGGTGTGCTCCCTCAATCTAAACTACAACCTTCTGCATCGTCTCTGATAGGAACTCAGCATTCAGTGGTAATGATGGACCTTCCAAAACTCCAGCGCATGACCAGCAAACATATTTGCCCATTGAAGTAAATGAAGTATTAGAGTATAAACATTCTTTTAATCATTTCAGGCTCCACAAAGATATCCCATCCCTCATTCTGAGCAAGAAATTCAAGTATACCAGCCAAAATCGAATTAGAGCAATTACATGCTACCTCCACAGAATTCTCCATATACTTTGTAATAAATACAACATTCTTCCTCCCTAAACCTCTGATGTGGGGATGGCATGTACATTGTTATTCTTTAGCTTAAGCCCAGTTAAAGATGCACTTCAGGAGAGAATAGAATTATGTATCTTACCCATCTGCAGGAGGTTTCAGAAAAACAGGCAATATTTAAGGGAGATACTTATCAACAGCCAAGTTCTTAACAGAATGAATCTCTAGCAGACTGATTCCTCCAAAAAAGGAGGAAATGCTTTGTAAAATTAGCCTATAATGTCTGTTAAACTTACAGTTACAACCTGTCATTGCTGGATGAGGTAATTTTTGGTTTTCCAGTACATCTGGGAATACACTTACATAATTTACAGTCAATGAATAGTCTGAAGAATAATCAAGAACAAATGACAAACTTCTCCCATAGCTGCTGCTTAAGAATAGTTCAGTAGAAAAGAATTAAACAAATGAGGGTGATTTCCTAATTATGTTTTCTATTTCATAATGTGACGTATCTGATTATAATAATTATATTTGATTTACACAGACAAAAATATTATCATCTTAAGATTTATCAAGCTTCTGGAACTTGCATACAAGAACTAAAAATATCTATAGAAATTCTTAAAACTTCCATCTTGAGTAAAAATATACATTAAGAGAATGTACACTCCTATCATCCCAGAGGAAGGCTCTGTCTACTTCCCAAGTATACCTCCCCTACTCCATATACTTGTTAAAAGAATGAGTAAAGAGAATCTAGAGACTTCTATTTTTCCAACACTGGGTTGATATTTCTCTTGACCTCAATCCACCCAGCTCCCACCGAGCCCCCAACCAGGGGAATGTCAGTTGGTCCAGAGGTATACTTGCCTATTCCCCTGCACCCATAGCACCTTGTCACCCATACCAGTGCTCTCCCATCCTTCTCCCTCCTCCACTTCATACTACTGCTTCCTTCTATTATCACAGTCCTAGACAAAATATTTGTAAAAAACAGCTGCTTAGTCCAGCACAGCCCGCTGATCTTGCTGTCGTGTTTCAACATCTGTCTGTATTTCCAGGCTTTTTAGGAAGCTGACAGTGATGACTGAGGAAGTTCTGGTTTCAGACAGGTTTTAACAAGTCTTAAAGTAGAACAGAGTTAATGAGGGACCTTGACAGGCTGGAGAAATGGGCCAACAGGAACCTTACACAGTTCAACAAGGAGAAAGTGCAAAGTCCTGCACCTGGGGAGGAACAACCCCATCCACCAGTACATGCTGGGGGCCAATTGGCTGGAAAGCAGCTTTGCCGAAAAGGACGTGGGGGTCCTGGTGGACACCAAGTTGAACATGAGCTAGCAATGTGCCCTTGTTGTAAAGAAGGCTAATGGTATCTTGGGCTGCATTAGGAGGAGAAAGCAGTCCTAAGGCTTCTCCCTGAGACTGGTAGAACTCAGAAGCCAAGAAAAACATAGTTTAAGCCACTTCCGACTATCCAAGCTCACTTTTAACCTCTCTTATATCCCTCTGGTCCTCTGTTCACCTACATAATGCTGACTCACATGATAGTTACTTCCCATCACCAATCACTACAGAACTAGTACTTAACCTATCACTTACACATAATTCCATGTTCCAGAAAAGCAAGAATTTAAACACCATCCTAAGTCTCTCCTTGAGCTCCTGCTCTTACGTCAGACATTCATCCCTCTCCGGTTTTGTCAGATAATGAACGGAGTCAGACCCATCATTCATTAGCTACACATGGGCTAAGTGAGCTCACATTAACCTTTCATTGACATACCTGAAATTTACACATTACATCAGAAAAGCCTGGAAATTCTGGATAATATTTATGAATCAATTATATCAAAGTTGCTGTATTATGAAATTACTCTGCATTTATAAATTTCTAGACAAGGCTCCTGATACCTCAAGAATAGACACAATGAAGAAACTTAGCCTTAAAGGCTATACTTTGACTGAATGGCTAGTAAACTTATTACATGGGCTGGAAGTGGGAGCATCATATTTCTTCCTGTCTATCTGCTAGAGTTTAAAGATATACCAACATTCTGCAAATATGAAAAAACCCCATATGGGGTACAGGATGTGTTTATGAATGGACTCATAAAGAAAAGAGAGACAGTAAAGTATAAATAGAAAGAAATCTTAGGCAGAAGAAGAGAAGAAATAGCCCATTTCATGACAAAAACTTAGTTGTGAGGTGAGACAGTATGAGAGATTGTCAGTAAAGCTAAAAGACTCCAAGTTCATGTAATACACCTACTACATAAGCAACACGCTAAATAATAGCATGTAGCATATACTGACAAAGCAATTGGCGTTTGTTAGCTGCCATGCTTCAACTACTTGCTGCCTTAACAGATTGCTGACTGAGTTAAAAGAACCAATGATTATGCAGACCATAAAATGGAGTCAATGCAACAGGCCTGGGGACAGGCCCAAACTTTTAAGCCAGCTTTTGTGTACAAGCACCTGCAAAGCTCCAGTTCTGAGTTTTAAAAACCTGTGGGCTGATGATACATTACTGCTAATTTTAAGCCACCTCCTAAAGCAATTTAAAACTTTGCAGAAAAAAATCAGTGTTTCCGTCCCTGTTTGCCAAGTGTGAGTCTGTGGATAATTATTGGTCGGGGATGACCAGGCACCAGTGGTGTGCTCTTCAGGCTGGGAAAGCAGCAAGTTTTGGAATTTAAAGCCCAAAGCCAGAAACAAGAAAGGCAAGACAGGTCAGGACTTCCAGCCTGCCAACCATAACATACAGTGTGAACATATGATGAATAATTGAGAATTCAGTATATTAATGGACTGTGATTCTTCCTGTCTTGCATGCATTAGAAATTTTCTTTAAACCTGCATGTTTCAATTTGAAATTTAGCAAGTGAGCCCAGTATCCAGCGAGCCACAGTATGTTCACAAAGAAAGTAAGCTTTTTCAGAATAAGGAAAAAACTTTACTGGGAAAATATGCATTAGTTTTCCAAGTGAGAAAAACTGTAACTATAAGCACTTACATATTTAATAGGCTCACTTTATTTTTCTATATTAAGGCAAAGACAACACACAAGAATGTTCAATACCATTTAATGAAAAAATTGCTCCTGTGCTAACCTGAGTACTACCATTTATTTCTACCTTTATTTTCTCATTCAGATTAAATGCCTCAATAAATCCAGAAAAAATCTTCAGTCTTTATTCCATAAAATCTTTCAAAAAGAACCCAAGGTCTGATGTCACTTTCATTACAAACATGCTATCAATATTTGCAAATACAAAAGCATACAAATCACATTTTTGCTAAAGAAATTGTTTTAAAAATGGCAAGAAAACATTTCAGAAAAACATTTTAAGTTTTATAGGACAACATTTAGTTTGCATTTCTTAGTTTCATAGGTCAGAAAGTCAGTTTGAAGTTTTTAAAATTTTCTTTCTGCTTTGATATTTACACCAAGAGTTTAGCCTGTATGTTCCTGAAAGATTCTCCATTGCATATATCAAGAAAATGAAACCTGAACAACTGATAAGAAACATATTAGACTGCTTGTGCAGAACTTTGCATTTTTGCTTTCCTCTGCCCCAAACATCTGTCAACCTGGAATGTAAGGAGTTTCTTGGTCAAAAATCAAGTACTACAGATATTCAGCTAACAAGTGAAAAAACTCCCACTTTGACTCCCTTCTGATCTTCCCAAACAATCTTTAGTAAAGACTCTGTTTCTCAAAATTAGCCTAGTTATTTTCATTAATGAGAAAAAGAAGCTTTTTAAAAAAGACCACATAGACTTCAAAATATTTTATATCTGCATAGAAACAACGCTGGTTTTGACTAACTTAGAAATACAGGTATACGTAAGTGGAGATTGTGATGTATTCAAACTTAAACACATTTGCTTCATTTTAATGACTGTACAGTATCAATGCACAGAGCATTACCCAAGCATCTAGCAGGTAATAATGTTGTCTCTCCCTTAAGCACTGTATTTCTAGTACTGCTAAGCACTGATTCATTATTTGTGCTTTGCTGTTCTGTGAGAGTTAATCTAGTGGCCTATTTGATAATGCACCAAGGAACTCTGTTCTTGGGGCGACTGGTGCCTAGACTCCTATCAGTTAGGAGCTACCTAACTATGAAAGAACATTTCGTTGGTTTCAGTATTAATTACTCCTACCACTTAAGAGCCATAAAAGTAGGCAGCTTAAGCCAGGCATAAGACAATGAAACTAGAACCAGGCCTATAAACTAAGCAAGTGGCATTAATTGCAATGTGATTAGTGATGTTAATTGCTGTCAGTATATTTTGTTGTATCACAGTCATTTTTTGTTATTTTAGACTGCACTTAAAAAAATCTATAAATAGTAACATTAAAATATGCAATTTACAGCTGGCTTAAAACAAGGTGTGCTGGTTTTGGCTGGGATGGAGTTAATTTTCTTCATAGTAGCTAGTATGGGGCTATGTTTTGGATTTGTGCTGGAAACAGTGTTGATAACACAGAGATGTTTTAGTTATTGCTAAAGAGCAGTGCTGTCACACTGTTGTCACACAGCAGTTATTGTCAGAGCAGTGCTGACAGAGTCAAGGCCTTTTCTGCCTCCCTCACCACCCCACTAGCGAGCAGGCTGGGGGTGCACAAGAAGCTGGGAGGGGGCACAGCCGGGACAGCTGACCCCAACTGGCCAAAGGGATACTCCACACCAGATGACGTCAGGCTCAGCATACAAAGCTGGGGGAAGAAGAAGGAAGGGGGGACATTCGGAGTGATGGCGTTTGTCTTCCCAAGTAACTGTTACGCGTTACGGAGATGAGATGGCTGAGCACCTGCCTGCCGATGGGAAGCAGTGAATGAATTCCTTGTTTTGCTTTGCTTGCATGCGCGGCTTTTGCTTTACCTATTAAACTGTCTTTATCTCAACCCACGAGTTTTCTCACTTTTACCCTTCCGATTCTCTCCCCCATCCCACCCGGGGGGAGTGAGCGAGCAGCTGTGTGGGGCTTAGTCGCCGGCTGGAGTAAAACCACGACACAAGGTAAAAGTAATAATAATAGAAATAAAAAACAAGTTCACAAAAATATTCCACTAATAAATCAAGATTATAAAAATAGGAGAAAAGCTTTGCTCTTATATATGAAACACTACTAACTCTTCATACAGATTATAGTTCTTGACTATCCATTTAACAACCCTTTATTTTAATGTTAAGCAAAGCCATAATTACATCTCAGAAGCCAGGAGTTCCTCACTTTCACTTGTGCATTTAATTCAGAATTGCAGCATAGCTGATTTTTTTCATTGAATGCTAAATACAGTTAGGGAAAGACTAGTACCAAGGAGTTACAGCAAAATTCAAATGAAACTGTTTATCATCCCAGTTCTCTTTCGACTGCACATATGCACAAGAATAGAATCTGGCCTATGACTTACAGAAGTCAGTGTTCAGCATATAAGGAGGTTAAACTGAAAACTTTGATAGGCATTTCATTTCTTACAGGTGACCATTTTCAAACATTTGAAATTGGTGAATATCAGAAGTACCTAGAAACCAGGACCAGAGAAACATCAAGGGATTTTCCGTTTGAGAGGTACAGGCAATCTGTGTGTACATGTAACTGCCACAGCCTCTGCCTACTTACATTTGACTATTTCATTTCTATTACTGTCTTGCGTTAGAGCAAAAAAAATCCAGGGGAAAATGTAGGAGAGGTATACATCTAGTTCAATCACACCTATTCATCTGATAACTAGCACTAACAGCATGCACTATGTAGCCAGAATACTATTAGAGTGAGAACTTACAGACGTAGATGCGATAGAATACATGAAAATCTAAAGAGAAAACATTTCTATTGCTCTCTGGCTTACTTGGTAAATCACTTGAAAGCTTTATTTCTCATTGCTGATGAATCCTGACTCAGTGCTGAAGTTCTTACAATAGCTTGAAGGCATATGTAATATATTATCTAATACCTTACACTAAACACATTTATAAAAAGCACTGGTCTTTTAAAAAGATTTTTACAACTGCATTTAGCTACAAGCCTCTCAAGAGTTTGGGGTCTGTTGTGGGGTTTTTGGGGGTTTGCTTGTTTCCCAAGCATGAGAGTCCATTCATCAAGCCAGGGCAGCAGAAGAAGGGTGTCCTTCCTATGTCACCTGTGAGAGATTGGTGGGAGGGAGCATTCCTCCTTTGAACAACATTGACCATGACTACTTCTCCCTCTCATTCTCTAGTACCTTATACCAAGCCCAGATCAGGCTAAACAGCCATGTCTACCACCTGAGTTCACAGAGCAGAAAAAAAAAATACAGAACAGAGTGGTAAATGAAGAAGCTAAACACTTAGCTGCAGAGTAAGAGATGGGAGCAATTGCGTGAGGACTCTGATGGTAGATTTAACTGGGATAGTCAAGCCTTGTTCCTTTGTTAGATGTTGGCAGAAGTGGCTGGACAGTTTGGGTGTTCACTTCTTAGCTCTCCCCATGTACAGCCTAGCATATTAATATGAAATTAAATCAACAGTGACTTATATTGGTAAACTGGCCAGGGACTTGGGTGATGGAAAAACGAAACACATTCCTTTCAGCCTTTTCTGAGACAGGATAGTACCAGAGGAAATGGTAAAAATACTGGATGCTAAAGAGACTGGACAGATTCATGGAATAAAAACACATCCAGGCATATAAAATACAAATTCTCAAACAAACTATTACTGGGAGAGTACTCCAGGACAATGTCACTGCATGTTTGTCTTATTCATATATCTTCACAGGGCATACTTTACTGATCACAGCCGCAGGCCGGAGACTGGGAGAGATGGAGCTTCGGCATGATCCTGCACAGCCACTCCTCTGTACTTACATATGCAAGCAACTGGCCACAGGGAGCTCTATAAGCCTTGCAAGGTTCAGTGTTAAAGAACCCTTATCCCAGCACATTCTTAATTAATCCTATGAAATGGACAGGTGGTAGGTGTTAAATATTTCAAAACAGACACACTGTAACGATTACTTGTGAGAGTTTTCCTTTTTTTCCCTTTTTGGCTTTTCACCATCTTAACAGCAGCAGTTTTACACAGTTTTGACACAGATTCCAGTAAAGTGAGCCTTTTATTTGCTGTCTTCCTTCCCCTCCTTTGATTTCTTCTATACTTTCTTTTCATTAAGGTTCATATCATATATAAGTATGACCTTCATATTATATGTAAATGTTATGTTTCAGCAAAATCTAATATAACTTCAACTGTGATTACACATAATAGATAATGTTATGAAGATTTAGTAAGAAGACAGGACAGACTGCAGTGATCAGGCACAGGGCTCGGTCAAACATACTGACCAGCTCCATTTCACACGTAACTGACTCCTTTTATACCCCTTTCTGTTTATTCTTCCTTTATTCCCCGTGATTCCCTTCCCCTGCACATTGCCTCATCAATTTGCATAATTCCACCAATCCCCTGTCCCAATACCCAGCACCCCCAAGTCTGCATCCTTATCAGTTGTGAAGTCCAGGTTGGCCCCTCTTTGAAGTGATGCCTGCAGTTTCTTGATAGACCATCAATCAGTGTGACTGACCAGTCTGGTTTCTTGTCGTTATTTTGTCATTTTTGTCATTCTTGTCATCATTGTTTCTCTGTGAGGTCTGTGTCTCCGTATGTTTTGTTTATTGCCTCCCTGTTCCTTAGCATCTCATTTGACAAGGTTCTTGATCAGATAGTCTTAGGGCAGCAGACACTCTCTTTCCACATACCCTTACAGGTAACTTGCGTGAGTGCTCTCCATAATATAACAACACAGAATGATTTTTTTAATACTTTTAAACTTTGCATGTCGAATCCTGCAAACCAAAAACAACCCCTGGTTTTCAGCCTCCTTCATTTAATCAAACAATGACCTCCCCCCTCATGAAAAAATACATATTGTAATGCAAATGGAAACATTTGCGTAACTACAAATATTAAACTGTTCACTTAAACTATTTATTCCCATGTCTATTAGATTAATTCAACATTCATGCTGCATTAGATTTCCCAAATCTGCTCTGGGAAGAAAGCTGTACAAAGTATATGTAGCACTTAGTTTAAAGTACTATTTATTACATACACTAGGTTTTACCCCAGAGTCTCACACTTTTTCTTTACACTTGATTATTTCACAACAGCCTACCAAAGAACTCCACCTTACATACAAATTTGGAAAAAAAGTCTCTTCTCTTGGATGAGTTCAAGGCTTGATGGTTCTTTCTTCCCCTTTACTATCTCTTGGACTTTGAATCTACTCCCTGGATCTCAATGGTTGCACCATGCCTTCTCACAGACCACTGCTGTACCCAGACTCGCAGAAATCGTCTGTAACAAGGGACCTGACCTCATGCTCCAGTAAACGGCAGAGGAGGAAACCCTTCTCGCTCAGTTGCAGCCTGTCTGCAGCAATCCCTGCAGCTACTTCGAAGCCCTAAATAAGGAAGCAAAAAAGCACCTAGTTGGCCATGACAGCGCTGACAGGACATTACCTTTTAGCAGGAGCTGAAGGCAAATAGTCAGTGAAAAATCCAAGTGAAACCAACATTCTCCTCAAATATAAACGGTTTCACGTTTTCTATATTAAGAAATATATAAATATATGTCTAATCATATATATATGATTTTAACAACATCCTCAGCCGTATCTGTGATATTACTTCAGTAAGAAATATTAGGGAAGTAAATATATATTTTACATACTTAGCCTCTTCATTTTAAAACATTTTTAAAATGTCTGTCTACAAAACATAATAAATAGGGAGCATCCAAGGAATTTCAGATTAAAATGACATGATTTATAATTTGAATCATGGCAACAATAGCTACAAGTATTTTAATGAACTATTCTCCACAAAGACAGGAAAAAAAAAATGACCATATGTGAAACAAAGTAAGAAATTTTACATACTGATTTCATCTTTTGGAAAAAATTATAACAAGCAATGACCTTCCAGCTTTCATATAGGAGAAATAACTATGACAGCTAAGATAATGGCTAGGTAAACAATTATTGACACATTAACTTCTAGTTTTTTATATTCAACTAAACCCAACACAAACTACCAAAGTTTAAAATATTACGGGGTTTTTTTATTATTCTGAAATAAATGCATCGTAGTCTTTCAGTGGTGCAAAAATAGCTATAAAAAGGCATTTCACAGTGATAGGCATGCCGAGCTTACCAGAAGACGATTACCACCTAGCGTCTAATGCTAGTATTACCAACGTGGTAGGAGCGAGGTAAAGACTTGCACAGCGAAGTAATTCTAAAAGTAGGAAATCACTTCTGAATTTCCTAAGAGACTACATAGCTACTTTCCCACAATTAACTAGCAGTCCAAAAGAATAACATAAAGTATATGTCAAAACTGGCTCAGCCGTAAGAAATTAAAGAAATACTAGAGCCTTTCAAAATGAAAGCGTGCAGGTCAGCATTTGGGACAATTCTGTATTGAAAGTAAGTTCTTGGTGCTAACATAACCTCTTCCTACATACTGAGGTGCATATGGACACTGTCAGACTGACAGGCAAGAATTCAGGTTGGTTACTTGGTAATATATAGCAAACAGAAAACACCAATCCATAATGTCAGAGCTTATTCTTGCTCAGTTTGTGATCACCCACTGCTTCTTGCTGGATTTGAGTAAAAAATGAAGACTTTGCAGGAGACACTGGCTCTACTGAATGTTACCTTCCATTTACCGGCACAACAGTAGGTTGCTAATGTTGTTTAAGAGATTTCAGAACTGTCAGTGCTGAAGAAAGCATGCTATTTAAATACCTACAAGGCAGAGGTATTCAATCCTAAACAGCTGAGATACTGAGAACTGCAAAAAACGTGGTTAAGGAAGAATCCTGTGAGGAACTGCACTAATACAGAGAACTGCTGAAAGACGCTGGCTGAGCAGGTAAAAACATAATAGCTACCACTAAAATCTGAAGAAAAACCAAATAGGAAACTAGATAGCGGCTTTATGTTTTGCTTAGTATACGTTTCAATGCTAAAGGAAGGTGGCCATACGAAATGGAAACAACAGAAGCATTTCTAGGGTGTCATAGTAAAATGATCACAGTGAAGATAACACTTCAATATGCATTTGTAAATTTCTGCAGAAGATTTAACTAAAATAATACCCTTGCAATGACACAGTTGTATATCCTAAGAAATGGCAAGAGATAACTGCTAATTTTGAAGCTGCATTTTAAATATGTGACTCAGTAAAATCCTGAACTGGATACATCATTAAATCACTTGCCCTCTGTTTTCCAAATTTGTTTTTCAAATACAAAATATTCTCTCAGAAAAAGCAGCAAAGGCCAATACAATTTAAAGAATCTGAAGGAAAATATTGGTATTTAAAGTGACGACGTCACACTTCAACTTATGCCAAATTAAAACTGTATTTTATAAAAATCATACACAACTGCCCTGCATAGTGGTAAGGTCTTCATAAGGCCTTTGTGTTTAACATTTGAAGGATACAAATTATTTTCTCCATTGATGTTTGCCTTTACGTATAAACACTAAGACTATTGGTCAACTCTTTAAATATTTTCTCCTTATTCAAGGCAAAGTTGAATAGACAATAATGTTGAAAAGACAATAAATTACTAAGTCAAATATTGAACTAAAAAACCCCACCCCTCTAAAAATAAGTTAAGTAACTGCTTTGTTTTAAGAAATATGTTTCCAAGCCCTACAAACATACCCATAAAATAAGTTCTGAACACAACTGGGAGCTACCTTTGAAATTTTCAATTCATATCAGTGTAAGATACTGCTCACATTCCTCAAAGGAAATTGTTAATACACTTCATGGTACACAGGGTACCTGTAAACCCAGTGTATAACTGCCGTTTCTGCATCAAATAAAGAAAGTAGAAGTCAGGTTAAGTACATGATGAGACATCACATGTAAATATCAAACACAGACATGCAGCCTATTCATTGGCCACATTTGTCACAACTGGAAGATTTTTCCTTGACCTTTGGCAATATCTGGATATTTTGTAGTTTATCATAAGAAATGGCTACACTTTAAAAAAAAAAGTTTTAGTTGCAATTAGTTCATTTTCCAAACAACACTGAGTGGTTTTCATTTGTAGAAGTGTTTAACTATTTCCGAAGCCAAAACCAGATTTGCGCTTTCTTAAAATAATTAATTACTTTTCTACCAAACACCATTATATTTACCAAATCCATTAAAATATCTTATCAACTGTCTTTCAGATAATCATTTAAATAATTTTATGCACATGCTGCAACATGAAATGCTTCTAAAATACTGCATTTTACAAAAATCTGTACTTTTAAAATTTCCTTTCAAATCTGATGCATGATATTATATTTACCTATATATTTTGCTTGAAAAGGCATGATATTACTTCTGTAATCCTGCCGTTGACATACAAAAATCCTGCATGTCGACATACATGAGGTCCAAAAAATTAGTATGTATTATGTTCTCAGTTAAAGTGAAATGTTAAAGTGAAATTATTTGTTCATAACCACAATGGTGAGTCATAGAAAAAACTGTTTTAAGGGTTCTTGAAGTTATTTACAAACTATGCACTGCTTTACTGTACACACACACAACAACCCAATGAAATGACCATATGAAGAACAGGAATGAGTGACAGTAGGGGACCAGAGAGACCACTGAAGATCAAAATAGTATTTTTTGAACACTGAATACAATTTTTTTTTCCATTGCTATCAGTCATTGTATCAGTAGCATTTCTGGTATGTCTATAACGTCTAAAATTCCTGTGTCATGGCACAGAAACCCAGCCAGTGCTGGGAACTGTACAAGTGCAAAAAAAAAAGCCATTCCCATTCCCAGTAGAAGCAGGCATTACTTCAGTATGCTTTAACTACACACATAGCTTGCTCAATAGAAAAGCAGGACTGCAAATAGTTCTTTTGCAGATGCTAAGAAGAGGTTCACTTAAATGAGAACACCGCACATTGTCACAAAAGACAATGGCGATATGGCAGTAGAAACTCATTTTTATCTTTTTCTTTGTAGAGATGACTAGTTTTGATCAACTTAATAGCAAAAGTGTTTTACACTAGAGTTAAAAAACTCTTTTAGGAGAGGATTTCAACAGTCGTTTAACAGACTGATTCTGTAAGTGTTACAGTCCACTGAATCTTGAATTGCTATTGCAGTCAGTTTTCATTACATTGTTGTCTTTTGACATTAAATTTCCAGCCCATTACACTTCAGAAGCACACAACAGCCGCCTTCTGAATTGAGAAACAGAGCTTACTGACATAACTCTAAAAGGAAAGAAAAAGCTTAAATATTACAAAATACTTTAACTACTAAGCAATTGTTTACAGAGTGTTTTGCAAAAAGCTAGTAATAGTGTGTTTTCTGCTGGTATCAGTTAAGAAGGCAACTTCTCACAAATCTGACTCATACAGGCTTTTTATATATTTGCAAAATCAATAAATGCTTGATATTTTCCATAACATGGGTTTACAGAACCTCAAAACAGTCTAAAAAAGGTGATTATATTTGGAAAACTGGACCATTTCAAGAAGTGGTTTAAAAAATCTAAATGATCTGCCTTCATCACCAACTGTGATGGAATAATTTCACGTGTAGTACAGATAGACTACTGTCAAATGCTGATCTGCCAAAACAGGGATGGGTAGTATGCAGTACAATCTCAGTTCCTCAAAAACTTCAAACGTGCTTTTGTATTTTGCTGGGTTTAGCCCTTACACATCCTCATGTTCACAGGAAACACATTAAACAGACTTGAAAAAAACTAACAAATTTAGTTGTGAAGCTGCTAATAGTATAGCAGCTTGTTAGCCACACTTAGGCGTCTCTTAAAACGGTAGCCAGAATTTGAGAGAGTAGAAAAAGTATCTTGTTTTACTCAAGAATTAAAAATGGTCCCATCTGCTAAAAGCCCATTTTATATCAATAGCTTCTGTTCTATTCAAGATTCTGCAATACAGACAGTACCCTAATACCTTACCCAAGTCAATGGGAAACAATGATATCCAGGATTTTGCAAAATCCAATGTTACTGACTCAAGTAGAAGCAATGATAGCACCTACAGTAAATTCATTACAATTTAAACCTCAACATAGATAATGAGCTGCTGACACATGCTAAAATAAGACTAGTTCTCTCTTGATCTCAAGAAAGTGAGTGCAATCTGTCTGGATCTAAAGAAAGCATCACAGAGTAATTTTACAGAAATCTTTTCAACTTGTTTTGAAATAAAAACAAAGGTACCAGAGTATACAGCAATTACCTCTAGTATATCCCCATTTAATGAAAACCAACGTTTTAAATGGCAATCTTTAAGAAGAAAGGTTGAGTCACACAACACAAAGTTTGAGCTATTTTCTCTTATGGATAAGGAGATCGTTAAATACAGAGATTGAAGAGCCAGTAAAGGTAATTGAAATGAAACCTAACACTATAATCCATCATGTTAACTGTATAATTATGTATAATTCAGGAAAGGGTTAAATTACCTCGATGGCACAATATGAAAACCCTTAAGGCTGTCTTTCAGCCACAGGTAGTAAGACAGACCATTAAGAGATTGTCTCTGCTCTGACCTCTCATGCCTCTCACTCCTCTTTTTTCTTTCTTCTGTACCTTTCACTGGATTCCTAGATTTCTCTGCTTAATGTCTTTAGCATTGCAATCTTCTATTTTTCTGCAGATTTCTCTTCTGGTTTTGCCTCTCAGCCCTGGTATCTAAGAGTCCCATAGGTGAAAGGATATTTCATGCCTAGATTTTTACTGACAACTACTAATAAAAATAATACTTCCCCAAAAACACTGGCATACTTTCAGTATGATCGATTCTAAAGGTCTTACCAGCCTCAGCTCACACCTAAATGTTCTTTAAAGATCACAATGATTTATTCTGGTTGACTAATTCTGGGCAGATCTACCTGGCAGTATGCGGTCCCTCTGCTGGCCACCCTTTCAAACGGCCCACTGCCTTGCTCCATCTGCACCAGAGGAGCACGTACTCCGAATACGATAGAGTAGAGCTGTGTTTCTGAAATACCAGGCTAAGAGTCTATAAATGGCTGCAAAGAAAGTTCAAATGGGACCGTGAAATTTCAGAAAACAGCAGCCAGAAGAGGTTCATTTCCTACAGGGAGAGTAAGCATGGGCTGTAATTGCTGGCTACTGTTGTTTCTAATCAGAGGACCACTAAGTGCCTATAATTGCTGCCAGCTGCTCAGCAAAGGTCAAAAAGGCAAACTGAATGTTAGGAATTATTAAGACAGAAATATAGAACAAACCAAAGAAAATTGTTTTGCCACTGGTTGCGTATATAGCACCTGCAAAAGGACGTTCAAACGTACAGAATGACTTGCATACAAAAAATAACTACATAGCAGCCACCAGCCTGTGTTTCCCCAGATCCTCCTTTTTGCCTTAATGGAAGATGTGCGTGATGTTTGCCTTTTTCAGACATCATCAGACTCCCTTGATCACCATAACCTTTCAAAGATGATAGAGTGGCCTCACAATAACATTGACCGAAATGGTTTAAAAGACTCCATGTTAAAAAATGCAGTTTTCTCCTTACCCATTTAATTAGGGAGTTTCCACAAATGGTAATATAAACTAGGACTATATGAAATATAATTTTCCTGCAGAACCTCTCTGAGTGGTGAAATTCCTCTCCCTTCCTCCACAAGGACTGATGCAAGTTGGGAAAAGGGGAAGTCTCTGTCACAACAAGAGAGTGAACCAAGGTTAAAAAAATGAAAGTCTAGGGCTTAACATAGCTATTAGAAAGATAATTCTATTCCTTCTTGGTGGGTAAATTCAGTTACGAAGAAAAAAATTATTCAAGGACTTCTTCAGATGCTACCTCCTTTACAATGTTTTGTCATACCTGAACATGACCGCATGCATTCAACTGAGGCTGAGACAGTCCTGATGGCGATTTTGAAATTCATGTAACCCAGAAGAAAAGGTTTGCTCCTGATATAATTCTGAATATGTGTATCTATACTGATTGCAAAATCACAACTCTGAGCAACAGCATTACCTTTTTTCTGGTGGTCAGGAAGAAAAATTGGTACCATAGATCCACAAGAGGAGAACCTTCACCCTTTCCACCAAAATGATGTCTTCTTTTTATACCTAGACTTTCTTTCTTGCCATTTGCATATGATTACAGCATTTTTTCAACTTTTTTTTGTTTATTTTCTTGATTTCTGTATGAGTCAGACATATGGATTAAAAAGTTGTTGCAGTAGAGGCCATTGTCCCAGACTGTGAAAATGTTTCAGTAGGTCATATTTGCACTACAGACCACTTGAACCATGTCTCTTTAAAGAAATCTTTGTATGTTTATTTGGGAATAAGGAGGGAATTTGATTGGAATCTGACTAGCTGAGCAGGGATTACAGAACAGCATGCTTTAGTTAATTTTCTTTACATTTCGAATGTAAATTAAGAAATTTCCTACTATTCTGTGAAAATGTTTCAGTAGGTCATATTTGCACTACAGACCACTTGAACCATGTCTCTTTAAAGAAATCTTTGTATGTTTATTTGGGAATAAGGAGGGAATTTGATTGGAATCTGACTAGCTGAGCAGGGATTACAGAACAGCATGCTTTAGTTAATTTTCTTTACATTTCGAATGTAAATTAAGAAATTTCCTACTATTCCATTTGAACAAAAAAGCGACATCTGGTTTTGTGAGACAAAGAAAGTCTGAGATCATATGTGACAGAAAGGAAACAGACTTTAAAAACCTCAGAGGCCTTTATAAACAGAGCTAATATAAAATTCAGAAAGATCTCTGAAACCTGATTTTTTTTTTACATATGACCAACATCAAAAGCACATAGGGAAATGTAAAGAAACATTCATCATAATACTGTTAAGATTCACGAAAGGACTTTTAGAAATAAAACTACATGGGACGTTACTTCAAAACTGCTTGAGTTTCTGCTGAAAACACACACAAACGGTAATTTTGGTTTCATATTCGCTTAGCTTAAATGTCTTTCATTTATAAATTACAATAGTGGCAGAGCTCTACCTTAGGGAAAAAAACACAACCCTCTTCCAGAAACGTGCATATATTATATATGTAAATATACAGCTTTCAACTGCCTTACAGATGCCCATGTTTGTCTATATCTATCTTCAGTCCTACATTACTTTTGGAGGCAAGAACCATCCATGTTCTCTCCTTGTACAATGCCCACAGTTATAGGGTTTTGGTCCACAAATGACAGTAATATAGACAATGAATGAAATAATGAATGTAATTTGCTTGATTTTTCCTATTTGAGGAATGTAAGGAATGAGCTGGAGTTGACTTGTGGTGATGACAACACAAGTCAAATACAGGTAAGTATGAGAAATGGACGTTTCCATTGCATCTGGAATGCAAACGGACGTTCCAAATGTAATCTCTTTTAAAAGGGGATCCAGAACAGTACTAAAAATCCAGTGGCAGCCTTTCAAAGACTTTTTTCCCTGCCTGACAGATTGTCTAAAATCCTCAGTGAAGGACAAGGGAAACTAACAAATGCTGGTATGGAAACTGGTCAGCATCCATGACATTTTTATTAACAGTAGCAAAAGCAATGCTGTACCATCTGGTACTTCAGACGGTACAACACTTCAGGTTTAGAATCTTAGATAAACTGCCAAAGACAGCGAACACGGTACTGCAATACTGTGATAAGGCTGATAATATACAAGTAAATAGATCTAAGTTTTGAGGCTGATCAAAGAGAGCACATTCAGCAGTTTCTAAGGTAATACATTTATTTGTCTCTTTAATTAGACCTTCCTTAAGAAATAGTTTTCACTGTTATTTTCCAGCATGTATAAATGTTTATGCAAGGATTTTACATATTAAAAATAAGTTTATGCAATTATCTCCTTCCGAGGGAGACACTTCAATATACAAGGAAAATTTAGTTCTTCCTTAGGGAAAAAAAAAAAGTCTAGTTCATTTCCAAGATTGTGAGTTTGAATAAATACACTCCGGATAAATTATTGGTTAAAAATAGGAAACAAAGTAGAAGAGTAAATTAAGTTCCACGGGGATCTGGGTAAGAACTTAGGCTGTTCAATATACATTCATAAATGACCTGGAAAAGGGGGTGAACAGTAAGGTAACAAAGTTTACTCATTGTCATGGTTTAACCTCAGCCGGCAACTGAGCAGCACACAGCCGCTCACCCACTGCCCCCCCCGCCCGGTGGGATGGAGGAGAGAATTGGAACAGTAGAAGTGAGAAAACTCGTGGGTTGAGATAAAAACAGTTTAATAATTGAAATAAAATAATAATAATAATAATAATGACAATAATAATAACAACAATAATTAAAAAAATACAAAGCAAGTGATGCACGATGCAATCTGACTGATGCCCAGCCAGTCCCCGAGCAGCGGCCCCCCCGGCCAGCTTTCCCCAGTTTATGTACTGAGCATGACGTCACATGGTATGGAATGTCCCTTTGGCCAGTTGGGGTCAGCTGTCCTGGCTGTGCCCCCTCCCAGCTTCTTGTGCACCTCCAGCCTTCTCAGTCGGTAGAGCATGGGAAGCTGAAAAGTCCTTGACTAGTGTGAGCACTACTGAGCAACAGCTAAAACATCGGTGTGTTATCAACTTTGTTCTTATCCTAGACACAAAACACAGCACTGTACCAGCTACTAGGAAGAAAATTAACTCTATCCCAGCCGAAACCAGGACACTCATGCTAGGAAGTTATTAAGGTAGTAATGCTAAGAGCTGACTGTGAAGAATTTCAGAAGGCTCTTATAGGACTGAGTGGCTGCAAAATAAAATGGTAAATGAAATTTGGTGTCAATAGATATAAATGATACACAGGCGGAAAACCATACATAGATACATATACTAAAAATGACGGGTTCTGAGCTCATCATTTTCACTCAGGAGCAGATCTTGACATTATGTTAGATCTTGGCATTAGTTCCATGAAAACATGACTTCAGTGCTTAGGAACAGTTAAAAAAAACCCCCAAGTCAAATTATTATAAAATACTGGGAAAGGAATAGACAACATACTTTTGCCACTGTACAAATTTAGGGTTTGTCTGTACCTTGAACACCTTGTAGAGCACTGGTATTGTCACTTGGAGTAGAATATTTACTTAGAAATGGAAGAGATACAAAGAAAGCAGGAAGGATGATCAAAGGTATGGAATAGTTTCCACAGAAGATACTGGGTAGCCTGGGACCCTTCACTCTGGCAGAGGAATGGCTGAATGGAGACATAATAGAGGTCTACACATCAGGAAGGGTAGGGAGAGGATGGGATTGACTGTTCACTCCTTCTTCAAAAACAAGAACAAAATGCCATATATATGAAGCTAGAGGAAGACAAGTTCAGGAAGTTAAAAAAACCAAACAAACCAAAGCCACCAAAACCAAAAGGGAAGTGTTTCTTCATGCAACAGGAAGCAGAGCTGTGAAATTCCTTGTCAAAAGACATTGTGGATACAAGAAGCTGATATAAGCTCAAGGCAAAATTGGATGTGCAAGTGAAAGAGAGATTCACTGAGAATTAAAAAATAGGCAAAAAAATATATTAACGAACAGGGTCAGGAAATTCCTTCAGCCAAAAAAGATGAGAAGCTGGGAAGATATTACGGGAGTATCACATGTGCTTGGCCTGTTCTTATCCTTCCAGTCTGTCTGTGGTCCCTTTCAGATATAGAGTACTTGGCAAAACGGGTCCTTCATTTCAGTCAGCACGGCTATTCTTATGTTCTTAATGTCACTGCTGTAGCCTAATAAAATCATTGTTTCTTATTTAGATGAAAACTCACTTCACTTCTAGACCTCAATTAAATCTATTGAATTAAGTGGCGGAATTTTTGCTAATTCCATTCTTCAGCAGCTAGAAATAGTTTAATGTTTTTTCAGGAAAAAAAAAAAAAATCTCTTCCTGACCTCCCCACATGTGTCATTTTACATCTAGGAACACCAATTCTACCTGTAGTACCTAGTCAGCACTGATACTGATGCATTTTGGAACAGCACATCTCAGGAAAATTGTGGATTAGTTGGAAAGAATCCGAAGAAAAGCATCAGGAAGAGAGTGAAGCAGTGGAAAAGGTTGCTGAGGAGAGCTTGTGAAGACTTCATCTCTGAAAGCTTTTAAAAACAAAACATCTTTCAGAAACAACATGAAAATAGTTGATTCTGCATAGGGACAAGAAGAACATCTAGCTCATGAATCCCCTTATTGTCAAAGGTTAGGAGAATATTAGGGGAAAGTATAATACTCACTTCTCTTTTTCTTATACTTTTCTCTCAGCACCTGCTTATAGACTCTACCAGAAACAGGATAGTGGACTAGGTGGACCTTTGGTCTGACCAAGTACAACCATTCCTCTGCTTTTAACAGGATTTCCTTTTGAGGTACTTTTTGATAATATTTTTCCATGTGTTAATGATGTCATAGGCTACTTTTAAAATAATTCAGTTATGGGAGGAAGGTGGACCAGGAAACGAGAAAATCTGGGGAGAGAGAAAAGGAAAATTGCTATACTGTGATCAACTCTTACATGAAAATGCCTTTCAGTGACAATGACACTATACGGATCTTCTGTTTTTACAATGAAGGGAATAGTTACCTTTGCAAGATGAAAAAAGTACTCCAAAGATAGGAAGATTTGAAAGTTTCAGCAAACTTGGTCCTCTACTGATTATTAGATCTTTAAGGGAAAGGTTCTGTCTTAAAAGGAACATTCAGATTTAGACTCTGATGTTTAAGTCCAGAAATGGTTCAAAACAATGGCACCATCTTGATTTTATTAAGTTCATAAGAGAAATCTTTCAGCTGAGGAGTTGTTTGTGCTACAATAGTCTGAGAGAGAAAGAAGGCAAGGAGAATAAATTGTTTACAATCCCTGTATGAACAACAAATATTGCCAGATTCAACAAAAAAGGAATGCAGACTTTCTGAGGAGGAAACTGATAAAGGTGCTGAATTATGTAACCCAAACAGAGAACAAATTTTGTGAGAACTGTAAATAATGAAGAAGACAAGTGACTGATAAACAGAGAGCTGGAACATTTGGTAAATAGAGTAAAGCAGACAATGTGCATTGAAATAGATGAGCAGAAAAAAAATCTTTGTAAGAACAGCAAACTACAATTTTTTCTTACAGGTTGGGCAGACACTATTCTCAAAAACAAAGACTTTGAAAAATGACTTAAGGTTTATGCTCACTGGATAACTGACTGGAGCTCTATGCACGAAAATGTTTAATAAAGCATATGGGTAGTTCAATTCTAATGCTCATAGTTAAAGAAGGAGGTAGAAATGTTGGAGACAGTTCAGAAAGGAATCACAGGTTTAAATAAAGTATTGAAAAATATGCCTTACAGTGGGAGACACCAGGATCATAAGTGGTTCAATTTATCAAAACAAAAAGGAGCAATTTGATCATGTCAGCTGTGAGAATGCGGGGCTCTTTCGTCTGACAGGTAAAGACCCCACAAAATCTAGTGGCATAAAGCTACAGTTGCCCAGATTTCATCCTGGGAGAGAAAGCATTTATCCCAACCATTTACTCCAGGATAGTTCTGGCACTTTTATGTGCAGTTCAGAGAATCAAAATTAGAAGCCTGAATTTCTTGGAGTCAATGCAGAGAGTAGCAATTCACTCCAGAGTGGCAATTCACAGTGTGGAAATTCAATGCCTAAATACACTTTCCTACTTTGTACCGCACAGCAGTAGCCACAAACACAGACAAAAAGCAAGGACGATTGAACAAATTGTTAACAGTTGTATGGGATTTTTTTTAACAGGATTCTTTTTAATATTATTTTTAGACCAAAAATATATGATTTTTCTACACCCAAAAAAAAAAAAAGGAGAAGGAGCTCTAATTAACTGTACCTATTGGGAAATTTTATGCTTTTTATTATCCAGAATGTCAGACTAGATGTTCCCATGAGCCCTCTTGGCCTTCAAATCTATGCCTCTACAACTTAATAAGAAGGAAAAACAAATGAAGTTCACAAGCAAGAACCTAGTATTTTCTTATAACATATTTTACCATGTGACTGTTCACAGACAGTGAGTTTTACTTAAACAGTTGTTAGAAAGCAAACACGCTCTTTTTGCTACAGTTAAACGGCAGTAGATCATAAGCCATTCACAACCCAAATATTTTTTTACAATGTAATTAAGATTACATCTTACTGAAATCTTATGAGGCCAGTTTCTAAAAGATGCGGGCAAGAAGCTGCGTTATCAACCTTTATGAAGCTAAAACAGTAAACTATAGGTTTTAGTCTCCCTGCAATGGATCTGTGTAATTCCTGCTCACTCACACTAAGGGCAATTAGGGTCACTCAAAGGGAAGAGTAAGATTTTTGCCTTTTCAGCTACTGATAATAGCCGGTGGGAGGCTATTGAGGAGAAATAGCAGGATATAAAAATGGCATGTATTGATGGCGGCTCACTCATCAAGATCCCAGCATACCTATGTGCAGCTTACTACAACACCCAGATTAAAAGGAACTAGGAACAGCCTAAACAAGGAGCAGCCTACACCCAGACTGCTCAATGTCATAGTTACGAGTAAAGGTCCTTTGATGAATTCCCTGTATTCTGAAAATTAAGAGTTTGTTACCACCTTTTTTCCTTCTTGCTTAAACCTGCTGTCAATCCATAAAACAGCTTTCTTTTCTATGTCTAACAGCTAATTTGTCTCAAGTCTTTCCTAAGGTCCTTGCTGATTATTTTTGAAAATGCGAGTTCAAAATCGATGTATTCACGTTTCTGATTCCTTCGAAGAAGTGAAGGCGAAGTGAGGCAAGCTTTCCGTTTATGAAAACCAGATTGATTCCTTCCTACTTTTCATAGTCTTACAAAAAAGACAGACCTACCAACATTTAGTTCCCAAGGTATTCCCTAAAGCACTTTGTTTAAAGAATTATGCTACACTTGTGACCTTCCATTCCTCTGTCACCATGGCTGATTTAAACAGTAAGTTACATACTACACTAAGTAATGCAGCAATTTCATATTTTAATGTCTTTGGAACTCTTACACAAGTATTATCTGGCTCAGGGAATTTAATTCTATTCAATTTTTCAATTTGTTTCAAACAAGCTTCATACTGACACTTCAGCTTGATAGAAGTTTTTCAGACTTACCCTCTTTTGTGTTTTAAAGACTATACCGAGTTTTTATGATACTAGAAGTTTCTCTTCAAAATATTTTTGTACTCCATTACTTCAAGTTTCCAGAGATTTCCTCATTTGGGCATGACTTCCATTTTCTGAGGGATGCCCTAATAGCTTCCTTCAGTTGTCTGTTTAACCATGTCAGTGTTTTTCCTGTTCTTTTAGAGTCTCGGTACTTCACCATTAAAATAGGGATAATAATTATGTGCTTATGTTGCAAGGTTATTTATGAAGAGGTATTTATGAGGTTCCATACTGCATTCTGAAGTAATGAAGTCTATAAAAAGATCATGATAAAATTACCTGAAGTCAGAATATCTCTGAATAAGACTAAGATTTGGGAGAAAATATTTTAAATCAGTTTAATTTATTTTCAATATAAAGTAGAGACATCATGTCCTTCAGTTTTACTTGTAGCTTCTGTGAACTCAAAATGCTCTAAACTACTCATTAAGCTTTATAAAAAATGCGGATGCCAGTGATGCAGTTATTACAGGTAGAACTGTTAAGTCCCTACATATTTTGTTCTCCAGTTCAAAAAAACATTTTTACCAATAAGTATTTATGAATATGCGACATATCATTGCTGGTTCTGAATATCACATTGTACATGTGTAAACTATGTTACACAGTTTCCGTATCTCTTTTATCAAAAGCTGACAACAGCATGGGGAACTAAACAGACCAGTTGATTCACTGCATCTTGTTATCCTGGTATCCATGTGCTCACCCTTACCAACATAGTAAACATACACACGTCAGGGCTCCTTGCCCCTGAAGGGTGAGCTACCTTGCATTTATCAAAAAGCAGTATCCTACATACAGCCAATATCCTGGAGCAGATGCAGAATCGTAGCTTAATACCTCATGTAAAGAGCATATTCTTAAAGACTGTACTGGTTTTGTGTCTATTTATCTGCCAGTTCCACTGTCCCCCCCCAACTCCTTCTTGTCCAATTTCAACCAAATTTGATTATGGTGATGTGAAAATAGCACCTGGGTACAGGATAGAAACCTTATTAGCATCCCTTCTGGAAAAAAAAAAGACAGAAGAAAAAAAGCAGGGAGGGCTCAGCCCTTATCTGTTCTGTGGGGAATAATCATTCAGCATTCACACAGCTCTAAACTCAGGAGATGCTGCCTTCTGTCCAGTTATATATATATATATATATATATATACACACACACACACACGTTTTAGGCAGCAGATGGGACTGCTTTGAGTAACATTTATAGGAGGGAACACAGGACACTACTGTTGGCTTGCTATAGAAGGTATAGGGGGGAGATGAGAATATTGTCAGCAGCCTTAAGGGACATAACATGGACCTGAAAATGTTTTGTATGCAGCTGCTGATGGGACGACAATGTGGCATTTTCAACAACAACGACAACAAAAAGGAGTTCTTGCAACTTCTATTAAACTCATGGAACTCATTGCCAAAGGATATTATGAATGTTGAAATGGGCTCAAAAGACAACTGAATGAGGCACACACACGAAACTCAAGAGACACAGAAGAGCAATCCTTTGAGGGTTACTACAACGAGACAAAAACCACACTGAGTTTAGACATTTCCTGCAGGTAAAAATAATTGAAAGATGAGACACTATTCATGGAAAGTACCACATATGACTTCTATATGCAGATACCTAAGGAAAATTTATATATATATATATATATATATATATATATATACACACACACACACACGTTTTAGGCAGCAGATGGGACTGCTTTGAGTAACATTTATAGGAGGGAACACAGGACACTACTGTTGGCTTGCTATAGAAGGTATAGGGGGGAGATGAGAATATTGTCAGCAGCCTTAAGGGACATAACATGGACCTGAAAATGTTTTGTATGCAGCTGCTGATGGGACGACAATGTGGCATTTTCAACAACAACGACAACAAAAAGGAGTTCTTGCAACTTCTATTAAACTCATGGAACTCATTGCCAAAGGATATTATGAATGTTGAAATGGGCTCAAAAGACAACTGAATGAGGCACACACACGAAACTCAAGAGACACAGAAGAGCAATCCTTTGAGGGTTACTACAACGAGACAAAAACCACACTGAGTTTAGACATTTCCTGCAGGTAAAAATAATTGAAAGATGAGACACTATTCATGGAAAGTACCACATATGACTTCTATATGCAGATACCTAAGGAAAATTAAGAGAAGGGAAATCCTGGGGACAGGCTGCTGCATTAGATGACAGCCATTGGTCTGATTTGCTATGGCTGTTCTTAAGTGGTAGAAAACTTAAGCGAGGGTATTGAGGATATTGGGGATAAGAAGGAGAGCTGAAGTTATTTTAGTAAGCAAATGCAGATGATGCAGAACACAAATAAATAAGAAGCAAAACTTTATTAGTTTTATTGCCAAAGAAAAAAATAATTAAAAGCAACTAATAATAGATTCATAAAATGAAAAGCATTTGGAACTGTGTTGAGATGATGCTGGGATAGTGATACCATCTGAATATTTCATCATAATGATGCCAAGAAAGGTATTACAATAATTCAAGCGTCATGATGCAATTATATCTTTGGACAAAGTTTCAGTGGGGTTTTGGTGATCTGTAAGTGTAAATAATTCTTCACAGTCATTAACCCCCACCTCCTAGTGGAACTGCTTGCACTGAAAGGCCAGGATCTCCCCTGGCATATTCCACCAAACACGGAGGAGATTGTAGCACCAACTGTTGCTCTGTTCCAGCACTGTGCTGGTAAAACAGAAAAGCACTGCCAGCTGAGGGGTTGGAACAGGGATCCCCTCAGTACCATGCACATCATGCCACTGCCACAGCGTGAAGGAGGAGTGGAGTCAAGGATAGACAGAGACAGAAGCAAAGGAGAGCCAGGCAAGGGTAAAATGGCATCAGACCAGGCCAGGTGTCAGCTGTGCAGAGAGGGGCAGGAAAATATGATAGATGCAACAAAATTATTGATACCTAATTTCATATTTTTAGTACTGTATTTCAATACCACTTAGAACTGCTTTCCTACCATAGTGTGGTATGAGTATATAATCCTTAACTTAGGCAACAAGACGAGCTTTGCCTGTAATACACAAAACCTTTTTCTTTCTACTTATTTTGTTTACTCCACAGAAAAAGAAAAAAAAGAAAAATCTTGTACTGGAAAAAAGCATCTCCAAGAACAATACCTGTGCACTCAACCATTCTGGATAAGCACCTGCATTAACTATATTTGGACAAATACATTAAAAATGGTTTAAAACAAACACACTTTCCTGGCTAAAGTTCATGACGCTTTTCCACTAAAAGAGTTTGGAAATAAACATTTTTTGCAGTTTCTTGTAAGCATGGCTTGTTAAAAAAAGGCTTACACCACTCTCTTAAAGTAGGGCAGAGAAATGAGAACAGTCCCGACTGAATAATCAGAATGAAACTTTAATTGGAGTTTCAGGATCCTGTGCACTGAAAAGAGCTCATCGTCTCCAAAAGCTGGCAAAGTGTTCCTAGACTCACCAGTCTCTTAGCTTTACAAACCCTACAAAACTGAAGCCACATAAGAAAGTTTTAAAATTGGCAATCTTGAGGTTCACACATAACCACCAAGAAGCAAAGTTACTTTACCTAAAGTAACAAAGTTGCTGGATTTGGGGAAAATTGTAGAGGGTTTCAACATACAATGTGCAGATACACACATCTACATACTTCACTTCAAAAGAAGTGTTCATTTATTCTTAAGGTTAACAGAAACTTCAATTATTTTGGAATCTTTTGTCTTTAATTCAGAACTGTTGCCAGGTGTAAGGCAGAAGGATGCAAAACATGACAGAAGCAGGGGCACACATCTTACAATCTCTCAGGAAAACTCTTTGTGTTATTTTATCCTCCACATGCAAGTAAATCAGTCTGAAGCATCTGAAAGCACTCTGAATGAAAAACAGATACAAGTAACTGTTATGACTCCCATTTAACATATGGAGGGAAAGAAAGATTAAGTCATTTGCCGAGAGCAAGGGACTACAGAATATATACAGGATATATACTGGATACAGTCCACCAGACTTTAGCAATTCAAATTACAACACAGAAGGAAAATATACACACCTTATGCAGAGAGAGAACTGCAAACTGAAGTAAAAGATGCGCTTTTTTTTGTGTGTGTGTGAAAAGAGCTCTGTTTTCCTTATTGCCTTAGAGAATTTCCCCATTATTTTCAACTCAAACAGACTATACAGGGCATGTTCTACCTTTTCTACCATACACTATAAAATCACAATTGTCATTACCTTGTCTTATAATGACTATGGTAGGGAGTACACTTCTTAAGAAGTTTGCAAGGGTCACCCCAATCGGTACAGATGATTAAAATACACCCAAAATAAACATAAAAATATGTCTCAATTGTTTTTGTTAATTACTTTTTCCATGGAAATGAGATTTTCACTGGGTGTTTTTGTCTTTTAAAAACAGTGGCTTGTGATCTTAGAGTCCCCATTACAACAGGTGTTTAAAACACTAGAATTCCAGCAGCCGAAGTGAAGCTGTACATAGAGAGGTACTTCTCAGCCATCATACCAGCATTTTTCAAGGAAAGTATCCAATTCTATGACATGATCTTATTGTTTCTATTAACTATTTTAAATGCCTGTACAAAGGCATATTTCTCCTATAAACTGAAACTGCTTTAGTTTCTAGCTTGTCATAGTAGATTTCAAAAAACATACTACATGTTACACACAGTAACATTACTGCAATTTCAAACTAAATAAACCACATACACAAAAGTGTAATAACCAAACCAAAACCTGTATAATTAAAAGTCTTATCAACCGAAATACTGCAATCTAATAATAAAAAAAATTAAAAGCATGCATAAATAATGGAAATAACATAAATAATTTTTTCTCTGTCTTTTCAAGTAAGTGATCGATTTGCTAAGCCTTTACTTTCAGGTGTTAAAAAACCTTGAGAAGTCCATTCAAATAAGTTAAATAACTTCGTGGCTCATATTTTCAAATAAAGTACCGAGAATCATTATCAAGACATAAACTAATCAACCTGTTATCGTTTTATCTTGCAATTAAATCAACTGAGTTTGAGTTTGTTTATTTTACCAGAAAGTAATCTACTTACAAATGAACCTTCCCTTGGAGACTAGAAACATTTTGTGCCTTATGAGACAAAGTAAAAGCCAGGAGTGATTCAGCTGCTTAGTAATAGTTGACTGGTGCCATTTCGGTTTCCCTGGAGTATTTATCTGATATATCTCTATAGGGCTAACAGATATGACACAGGACACTCTTTTGGACTGGCAGCAGGAACCCAGACAAGATATTCTACGCTGCCTGTAATGGTACTAAACACTTAGGTTTAGGTACTTGTATTGCTCTATCACTTTAGCAAGCTCCAAATTTCCTGTTCTATCCCATACTCCACACTTTTGTTTATCTGAAGTACTTTGTCTCCCAGACGATATACTGGGATTCTCAGTTCCCATGGATTCTTTTTGTCAGGCTTTGGCAAAGAAGCTGAAAGTGCACAGAAGCTTTCGTGGAACTGTTTGCAAGGTGGCACATCCAATTCCTATTCTTTTTTTAATTACAAAACTGTGTTTGATCTATCCTTCCTTCCCCTGACCCCCTAGGCACATGCCACACAGGATCCAGCGTTCCACTCAGTTTGCCCACAAACAGCCCAGTGACTAATTTTCCCATATCCTACCCAGAACTTTTAAGACCCAACGGACAATCACCTTTTCACATCTCCGTAAGGTTTGTGAGTCACGTCTCCCTGACACACAGAGTCTGCACGTTGCTGTTCCTGCTATGCTGTACTGCCCAGGTAAATTACAGCACTCCCCCCCTCACCGCTTCCCTCCCTCATCTCACAGGGCATTAGCTCAGAGCATCTCCTGCTTGCAAAATATGAATACTCACAACCAGCTAGTGCCTCCCCTAAACCATCCCAATGTACTCACAGGGTCTGAGTGTCCTCTGGAAGGCTGGGAATGAAGTGGACGTCCCTGCAAGTGATTTTGTAGTCATCCCAGTCGGAACACTCGCAGAAGGCTGAAGGACACCTCTCTGTGCCCTGGCTGCACAGCACCAGCACCAGCAGCAACTGGAAGGCTACCGGGAGGCACAGCATCTTCCGCCGCCCGCTCCCGCTCTGCCCCTCGCTTCTCCGAGGGGAAGGGAGGAGACACCGGCGCTGCAGGGGCACACGACGCTGCCCCGCCGGGAGAAGCTGCTCGGGAAAGGCGGCACCTTCGCTGGACAACGCCGCCTCCTCCCTAAGCGGGGACAGGAAAGGTCTCAGCAAACCCTGCGCGCCCTCTCCTTCGGGCAGGCTCCGTCTCCTCGCCCCGGCCTCCGCGCCCACCCCGCCGGCCAGC
>NW_008795405.1:5103215-5107434 GCF_000699145.1 Aptenodytes forsteri | reverse complement strand
CGCAGCGACGGAGCGCCGGGGCCACCTGCCGAGGGCGGCCGGGACTGCGCGGGGCGAGGGGGCTCCCTGCCCAGCCGAGCCGGGGCGGGGGGCCGGGCGAGAGCTGCCAGACACGGAGCAGGGCTCGGCGTCCCTGCCGACAGCCGGGCCGAGGGAGCCGTTTGCAAATGCGGCGGGGCGACGTCTTACCCCGAACATTTCTTCTAGCACCTTTGCAGAAGGGAGGAGGAGGGGGCTGTGTAAGCGCAATACTAACTCACCTGTAAAAGCAGTGAAGTTAAACCAGATCTTTACACCGAGTAAAAATTCACTAACTGCAAAGTAGATACGCGCGAAATGTAAAGCAGTTTAAAAAAGCACTGAAAATTCAAAAGAGTGATTTTGAAAATCACATGAAAAAAGAGAGCAAAATGAAGAGGAGAGAGTAACATTTTCCACATTATCAGAAAAGATAAAATCCTTTCACCAAAGAAAAAATGGAGGAAAAAAATCTAACCTTGAGAGAAATAAGGTGGAATTATTGTCACTTGAAGTAGCAGCCTACTCCGGTCACTGTTAGGGACACAGGTTTACAATGGACATGGCACAGAGGTTCCCACACTGAAGCAGTCATATCTGTGTCTGACAGACATACTAAAAGCTGAAAAAATCTGGTTAATACTCATTTAATTCTGGGTTTCGTCATAAACAAGAGACACTCTTGCTAAAAGCAAATATTTAAAAGTAGTGAGAGAAAAAAAGAGATATTATTGTTTAGTTCAATGAGGCAGTAAAGAAAGATCTTTAATACTTTGCCTTAATTCCTTTAACTTTTTTTTTTTCAACTAAATGCCAGTGTTTTCTCCTTCATGTAGGTTTTGTGCACGTGTAGGTACACAACAAGAAAAATGTCAACAAAATGTCAACAAAGATGTTTGTAACCGTGGGAGGAGGAAACTTGAAAAAGTAACCTACTCACAGTAAAAAATTAGACCACAATCTTCTTGGATAAATAGTTCCCCTCCAGCTAGATCAGAGCTATCCAAAAGTTATGAGTACAACACATCAGATATTATTTTGATATAACTCTTTAAAAGTAATTTAAGTTGGTTCATTAGTATGTGTTTCCTAAATATAATTAATGCCCTCAACATATCTTTTTAAGGTGAGCAAATAATACTATGCCCATAAAGAAATACAATATAAATCCTGATCTTGCAGACATATGTAGTGCTTAGATCTTGTGTAAGTGAGGAATCCCATCAGATACATTTATCCTGTTTAGGATAGGGGTATCCTTAGGGGTGTCCCAGTGAGGGGACGAGCTGAAGCACCCACCACGGAGTGCACTAGACAACTTCACACTGCATTGCACAGAATTCCCTTGGGAATGCTGGCTGTCCTGTGCCCTACTCAGTCATGTCCTTCCGGCACACTGCCCATACCTGTAACTCACCCTGCAGGCCTAAGAGCCACTGCCCGCCACCACTTTTTGGTGTCCATGCCAATCTGACTAAATAAAAATGAAGCCACAGGCAGATCACTGAATTTCAAGGCTGATGAACAAGGGAGCTGCACACTCCACTGAGGCACAGGCAAGGGAAAAGGTGTGACTCAGTGTTGTCAAGTCAGACATGGAGCTCTGTAACTGTTCACCACTTCAGTCAGTGCTAGTGGAGACTCCAGTACAGTGTAAGCCAGACCAAGTTGCTGGAGGCTGCTACCAACGAGTCCAGGCTTGCCATCTCTCAGCGGTGGGATCATGTTCTTTCCCAGCCAAGGGCTAATGACAAATTTCATGAAGAAAGCCACAAGCTAGTAAAGGTTCTGAGGGTACACCTATAGCACACCTATTTCTGGGCTGCTATCCCATCCTGTCCTGTCCAATCCCACCCTGTCCCCTGTGGAAGCTAGCCACACCATATTCTGTGTGTCATAGTAATTCAGGGTCAGCAAGTGCAGCGTTACCACAGTTGCTACAATCTGTAAAACAACCTACCGGTTAGTCTACCCCCTCATTGTTGTCCAAGACATCCAGGGTAATAGTGCCTGGCATTCATGAGGCATGGCCTGTCTTCCTGTTTTGGGGACCACAGACAAGACACACATTCTCATCCATCCAGCATATCAGTTGTGGGACACAACTGTATCACTTCATAATACTTCAAAGTCTTACTAATCTCTGAGGGCAACTCATAAGAATGGGGACCAAGGTTGTGGTGCAAGCTCAGGGTTCCTTACTGTGTGCTCCATACAATCTCACTGATTCTTCCCAGATCTGGAAACACCACCTCAGTGCCCACCCATCCCACACGGAGGCATTTGCCAGGATCTTCAGGACTTGCCTCCTTATTTCCTCTCATGCTGTTGTGGTTTCCATGATTTATACTGCTGTAGCCACGTGGCCATAATTTTTAAAAATGAAATGCAGATACATAAGAGACCAAACAAAACTAAAAGTTTAGTGGAGTTAGGCTTGCCTTGGGTCCTCTATCCAAAGGGAGTAATCAGCCACTTAATGAACCCCACTTAATGAACCTCACCTAATGTGCTACATGTCACAAAATTCAGACAGTGCTACAGCTGCCTACAGGGTTTTCCCAGGATATCAAAATTCTCCACTGGTTTTTTTGTTCTTACTGCCAAAGTATCCAGCTTGTCCTGGGGACGCTGTAAGCTGTATTAGCAATAGGACATTAAAATCTCAGTTCCTTTTGGCTTTGGCAAAGAAATATTTTGGTTGACATAGGCTGACACAGAGGCGCACAAAGCCATCTAGCAAAACAAATGTATCACCAAAGGAATCTTTGTTGTCTTTTGGACCAAGTCTCTTAGCTGCCATGAGTCTATTCTACACCTGGTTTCCAGGCAGTGGGTACAAGCCATAGTTGTTTCATTCAGCAAACAACACTGCCTGACACTGTCCAGAGGCAGCTTGTCAACTTTGAGCAGCAGCGTTAAAAGCCTCTTCCAGCTTAATCTCTGTTTTCTCACAACCAATCTTGATGACTGAATATGACTCGGAGCACAACAGAGGAGTCCTTACTTTTCACGACATGGCCTGGTCAGCAGGAAGAGACTAGGGATGTGTATCCCCTCTTTGATGACAGTACTGCTGGGGTGATTTGTTGCAATCTCTTGCGTATACTCTCTTGCAACCCCACTCTCTCTCACTTTTATTCCGACTTCAGCGTTACTTTTTATGTATCACTGTGTGTGGACTAAGCAAAGGAATAATAGTTTTATTGGTGGGCAGATAAGCAGTCCCAAGATTTGAGTCATTTCAGTGGGTTTTCATAAACCAAATGATACTCATTCATTTGGTGTACTAAAGGTATCTTTATGCTACTTACCTTTACTAATAGGCTACCTTGCATTAGCTACTCCATTAGTAATTGTTTCAGGCTCTTAAACAAGAGGAAGGGTAATTTGTTTCATTGCTCTTTCACTGAGGGCACAGTATTTTGAATTACCTTTTATTTAGTAGGAAAAAGAGCATGCATGTAGATATTGGCATTAGAAGCTTTGGCATGTCAACCGCTCTGTGGCAGCAGTGGTAGTCCAGAAAGTGTTAATGGAAGGAATAAATATCCTCCCAGCTATTTCTAAGGGATCAAAAATGGCAACTATAAAAGATTGCAGACCGAAGAAATGGCAAGGCTGTTACTGAAGTTGTAGATGTTCTGAGCAGATTTCAAAATAAATAAGAACTTAATATATGGTTTCTGGGCTTGAACCCAGAATGAGAGAAGCAAGGGACTCCTCTTGTTCAAGGCCTGATAGCCTTGAAGGAAACAGGACAGAACATGCGACTTCAGCCTGGGAAGAGCTCCAGGTCTGGATGTACTGCCTCCTGGGCTTTGAGACTTGGCTTGCACATGAGAGGCAGGTCCTGCTTGACCAACCTGATCTCCTTCTATGACCAGGTGACCCGCCTAGTGGATGAGGGAAAGGCTGTGGATGTGGTCTACCTGGACTTCAGCAAGGCCTTTGACACCGTCTCCCACAGCATTCTCCTAGAGAAGCTGTCGGCTCACGGCTTAGACAGGTGAACTCTGCGCTGGGTCAAAAACTGGCTGGACGGCCGGGCCCAGAGAGTTGTGGTGAATGGAGTTACATCCAGTTGGCAGCCAGTCGCGAGCGGTGTTCCCCAGGGCTCAGTTTTGGGGCCGGTCTTGTTCAATACCTTTATTGATGATCTGGATGAGGGGATCGAGTGCACCCTCAGCAAGTTTGCAGA
>NW_008795405.1:5094682-5102573 GCF_000699145.1 Aptenodytes forsteri | reverse complement strand
AAACATTGGAAGAGGCTGCCCAGGGAAGTGGTTGAGTCCCCATCCCTGGAGGTATTTAAAAGACGAGTAGATGAGGCACTTAGGGACATGGCTTAGTGGGTGGTGGTGTTGGGTTGACGGTTGGACTCGATGATCTTAGAGGTCTTTTCCAACCTCAATGATTCTATGATTCTATGATTCTGAGCCAGGAACATCAACAGTAGGAGTCTGGGGAGACAAAGGACTGTTGCTAACCACATGGTGTTTCCACAGGCACTGGCTTCGCTCTGAAAAGTTATGTTCTAAGCAAGATGACATTGTTTACGTTGTAGTTTCTAGCATGTTTAAGGAATTTGCTGGCTAAGAAGTCTGCAATCACAGTTTAGTTGTTTCACTCTGTCAGGGCTCTGCCCTGGCCAACCTGCCCATCCCAGCACCACGCACCCTCTGCGACAGCTCCGGGGCTCCGGGTCAGCTCAGGCCTGGGCACCCAAACCCATCCTGAGCTATTTAAAAGTTGACCCTGTTCCCAGCCTGATTCCTGCAGCTCTGTCTTGCTGACTGGTTTTCCTGGGTAGGCTCTGGACGTATGTGGAAGGTAGCATTGTCTCTGGTCTTCTCTCCGGTCCCGTCTCCTTGATAGACCTAGACCTTGGACCTACATTGTAGTCTTGTCTCCAGGTGTCTCTTGCTCTTCCTGTCTGGACCCTGGACCTGATCTGATTCCTTGCCTTGCTGGGACTGTCAATATCACTAACCCAATCCTGCTCAGATGCTGCAGGACTGTGTTCTGTTGGCAAGGTCACTGTCTGTGCTGGGGCCATGCTTGGCTCCCAGCTTGCTGTTCCTCCTAGAGCAGCCTCTCAGGGCTGAGGGCACTGATGGGCCTGACTGCCCCTGCCTGGCCTCCTCTAGGACCTCCCCCAACCCTGCCCACAGCCCAGGACCCCATGTAAGCCCACAGAGCCATCAGACGCTGCCCCAGCTCCCCACAGCCCTGCACTGCTCAGCCATGGGCCCTGCTAAGCCAAGCCTGACACCCAGGCTGACATCCTGGCCCAGCCTCGGCCTGTCCCAGTCCCCAGGGAGGTGCCCAGTGCCTGGGGTTGGGGCTGCCCCAGAGCCCCCTGGCTGCCCAGCTCCTGGCTGGGCTGGCAGGACAGAATGGGTTGCCAGGCCATGCCTGCTGCCCTGGGGGCATCCCCTGTGGCTCCTAGTGCCTGGCCGTGAGGGAGCCGCTAGCCACTAGCACCACAAGATGCCATGCTCTGGCTTCTCCTAGACACCTTCCTGAACAGGCAGGCAGATGGTGGAACGAAAAGTACATTTGTAAAGCTACAGATAACCCCGGGCTAGGGAGGTCTGTGAACCCTAGATCAGAATTTAAATTCAGAAGAGAAAAACACAAGTAGCTACATGCATTAAGACACACCCTACAGGGCAGAAAAATGGGAATATTGTGCAATTATTCCACTTTGCATTTATAGAGTGGTCTGGAAAACTTTATCTGTCAAGAAAGTAGTAGACAAACTGAGGATTATTCACAGGATAGAAAGGAAAACAGGAGGTTTAGAAACATGACCCGTATTCAAGGAACGATCGAACACAGTTGCTTAGCTTAGTCAAGGCCGCAAGTATTTTAGGCTGTAAAAAAGAACAATAATCAGTAGTTCTGACCATACCAGTTCTGAAAAGTGATGGCATCCAGCAGCTTAGAGTGACTGGCAACTTTCCACCCTGTGTAGAATATTAATAAATGTTCCTTTTTTATATTAAAGGTATCACCAACATGTGTATTTCCACAATTATAAAAATAATCCTAAGAATGGACATTCAAAATCCTGTATGCCCTGAAGATAGAGAAATGAAGCAGTTTTAATCAATTAATATGGCTTATGCTTTGATCCTAATAAGCAAGTAGGAAAGAAAAATCACTTGTAAATCTTCAGTATATTGCAGATTTTATTTTTTCCTGGTGTTTTTTCAAAGACCTCTGCAGGTTCCTATTAATTTAAACACGGCAAAAATTGACCAGCATATTTTCCCACTGTTACAGATGCTCCCTCTAGTGACAGCCACGGTCACTCCTTTAGTACCTATCATCTCAAGCACTTGCAAGGGTCAGAATTCCACTGGTTTTGGGGCGATTTTTAAAAAAGTAACATTATTCTTATCTGCCAGATTTGATACGGTATCTCGGGTATCTTTGCACTGCTTATATGGTTTATACACAAATCAGATAAACCACAACAGGTTCTAACAAAGAAGCAATTAGCTCTAATTGGTGTTCCACATGAACTCCTCAAGGGATTACTAGATATCAACAGTTAAATCTTGTAAAATCTGTATGAGGAAGTGTTCAAACTGGGAAAATAATTGAAAATAATTCAGTAAAGAGTATAATAAAAACTTGGGTTTTTTTTCTGATTAATCAACATGTTTAGCCATTCTAGACACTTGTAAGATATGCCAGTTCCTACCTGTTTCTATTTCAGTATCTGAATTAATTTCTGGTCTGTCAGAAAAAATTACATTAGACACGCTGCTTTGACACAGCACCACTCATCAGACTAAGTGTTTGAATAGCTACATGAAAGAATGTTATTCTAGGTTCTTGAAGATTCATGTCTATATAACCAATTTATCTTCAAGAACACGCAGTTATGGAGTTTTATGGTTATGGGATCTTAAAGAACTCTTGTGCTTCTCCTTTTGCTTTATTTCATGAAGAAGCCATGAAAAAACTGCAAAAATTGAATACTCAGTTGGCTGAAGACTAAATAGGAGGTACTGCTGTGTAAAGCCTTGTAAAGACTGAGGTTGTCAATTCTAAGAGTGCTCAGAGAGAACAGTAAGGTGAAACTATCCCTTGGACTTAAGCAATTAATTAAGTTAAGTACTAAAGCTGTTTTCAGGCAGGTATGTTTGTATCTAGAAAGGATTAGAGAATGACAGAGTCACAGAATTGTTGAGATTGGAAGGTACCCCTGGAAGTCATCTGGCCCAAGCCCCTGATCAAGCAGGGTCACATAGAGCCGGTTGCCCAGGACTGTGTCCAGATGGCTTTTGACTATTTCCAAGGATGGAGGCTCCACAACATCTTTGTGGAACCTGTGCCAGTACTTGGTCACCCTCACAATTAAAAAGTGTTTCCTTATGTTCAGACACATGTTCCTGTTCAGTTTGTGCCCATTGCCTCTCGTCCTGTCACTGGACACCATCTTCTTTACACCCTCCCTTCAGGTATTTATACACATTGATGAGATCCCCCAAGCCTTCTTGTCTCCAGGCTAGACAGCTTCAGCTGTCTCAACTTTTCCTCATGGGAGAGATGTGTCAGTCCCTTAACCATCTTAGTGGCCCTCAGCATGTTAGTAGCTCCCTCAGCATGCGTGGGTGCATCCCACCAGGGCCTATGGACTTAAGTACGTTCAGTTTATTTAAATATTCTCTAAACTGATCCTCTTCCCCCAAGGGTAAGTCTTCCTTTCTTCAGACTTTTCCCTGGGGCTTTCTTGCTCCAGACTCTCCCCTGGTCTCTGAGGCCTTGGATTCCTAAAGGCCACTCTTGTAAGCAATGACTGAGGCAAAGAAGGCATTCAGTATCTCAGCCTTTTGCATGTCCTCTGTCACCGGAGCCCCTGCTCCCATTTAGCAGTGGGTCCACATTTTCCCCGGTCTTCCTTTTGCTACTTATGTACTTGTAGAAGTCCTTCTTATTGCCATTGACATCCCTTGCCAGACTGGGGCACAGAGTAGAAGATAGCTTCTTTACTTACAAGACTTTTTCTTCCTGTCTGCATTTATCCTAAAAAAGCTCTCAGTTTTTTTTCTCAGGCTTATATTGCCTGTGCCTCTTAATTTAAAGTCAGCTTTCTAGTCATCTTTGTCCAATTTCATTCTGCTCTGCCTGCATCTCTTGCATAGGCATCTACGCTCAGAAATAACATCCAGCAAAAACTTATCTGCCCTCATAATTCAAACTTCAGACAGATCTTGTACTTTTCTTTGACTTGGGTCATGGCACATACCTGCTTTGATATGGAGACCAGCATGTTTAATAGAGGAGCTTGACTGTTTATTACGACAATCATAAATCAAAACTGGCTTTTAAGCTCACTGACTTAGGTGACAATTCATCTAGTCCACAGTGCTGCTCCTTCTTGTGTGTCTGTGATACCTGTTCATAAAAGAACTCATTTTCTGAGCCCAGTAAGTGATGAATCTTTAAGCCAGTTACTTATTTATTTAGGGTTGTCTTATCTTTTCTTTTTGATAGCCTTCTGAAAGAAATATCTAAACAATCTCCTGAAAGCCACAAGAATAATGACTTCTCATGGATGACAAGTAGTGTAGCATGAAAAGATACCACTAGTGACAAATCCAAGAATTTAAAAATTTCAATTTAAGCCTAAAAAAAAGAAATTATTTTTTAAAATGTTGTAGTCCTGGATTTTCCACCCTTAAGGTCTGTGTCCTCAGCCTCCCTATACATTTATTTATATATACAGTAATGTAATGGCTCATAATAATCTTTCCTTTTTTAAAAAAACAATGATCTTTCTTAAGTGTATGAGTCAAGGGGCACAATAGCATTAATCAAGCAGCACTAGCCTTAAGTAGTAAGGCCATGCTGGCCTCTCTAAATGTGAGCACTGTCAAGTGATTGTCTCAACACAGCACTTCAGATAACAGAATGCTGGGATACATGTTTTTGATTTCATATAATAACATGAAAGTGTTCCGTGCTTGTAAAGTTAAACAACTTCTTTAGAAGTATGTCTAGTATAGTAGTTTATTATGCATAATTAAATCATTGATTTCTCATGCATACTCATTCCAAACTGGAGATGTTCTGTAGCAATCCTATGCAGTTATATTTAACATCCTTATGACAAAGGTGAACAAAAAAAAATTAATCACAGTACTGTTCAGCTTCAAAAAAGAGAATTACAAAAATATGGACATATTTGTTAAAAATGCTAAAAGGGGCAGACAAGGGAGTTACCTTGCATGCCTCATGGTGAATCTTTAAGGACACCAAACTGCAAGTGCCTACCTAGTAAATAAGGCTTCAGGAAGGGCATAAGAAAGCCAGTGTTGTTAACTCTAGGATAAGGTCAGTTATTAAAAGCAAGAAATTATCCTTCAAAAAGTTAATGTCATGTTTTAGTGTAGAACACAGTTTTCTTTCAAATGCTAGCAGGCTAAATGTAAAATACAGTAAAATGAGCTTAAAAGCAGTTGAGGAACAACTTGTGAAAAACAAAACCTAATAATTCCTTTTCAAATGCAACAAAACAAGGAATGCTGCCAGAGTCTATAAGACTGGTAGATGAATTAGGATATAAAAGGAGCATGTAGAGGAGATAAAACCACAACCCAAAACTGAGTGATGTTTTGTTTCTATGCTTACTGTAGAAGAGCTCGGAGAGATTCTCAGACTGATATTTCTTTGTGGACAGATAAATTCAACTTGAGAAAAATAACCAAAATCTTATTTGGGTGGTGATTGAAATAGCAGAACTAGTGACTGTGGTATACCTCTCAGTTAACACCCTTTTTGTATCAGAGAACTAACTAATATCATGCTAATATTTAACAGAGATTCTAAGGAAAATAAAGGAATTTCAGATTCAGAGAATACAGATTACAGAATCCAGAACACGGAATGACAGAATCCAGAATCAAAGAATACAGTTTCAGCTCTGACAACTGTAGTAGGTACATTAGTAGAGACTATAATAAAGAATAAAATTAATGGATGCATGTATAAATAAGATCTTTGGAGGAAGAGTCAAAACAGCTTCTTTGAAAGACAGACATTCCTCATATATTTTGGAAGTCTTCTGAAGCCATCAACAGAACTTTAGATACAGTTTACTTAGATTTTCAATCAGCCTTTAGCACAGCCTGCAGCAAAGGCCTTTAAATTATGCAGCCATAGAGTAGAAATAAAGCACTTTTTCACACATCCAGAAGTAAACTTCCAGAAATCATTGCCAGGAGGTTGGGGAGGCAGGCAGGATTATACAAATTTAGGGGCTACAGGCCTGTAAACAGATACCAAAGGAAACAGTCCTCTGACATGACAAATATGGATGCTGGAGGAAACTACAGAGAAGGTTAGACCACAGAAAGTTCATGTGCTCTCTCTAAATAGCATCTTCTGCTGTCACTGTTGAATACGGTATGCTGGGCCAAATGGGCCAGCAGGACATTTTTTATGTTCCTATCTGGACATGGTGACAAATACATGCATGCAAATCTTAGCCCTCTCCCTACTCTAAAGAAAGGTGCAGCAAAAAAACTGTAATGCATCCGTCTAGTCTGGAAATCAACATACACAGGTAGCAGGAACAGACTTTACTGAGCTGACAGTTCATCGCACTGGTAAATTAGCAACCCTCATCAACAACCCTGTCACACTTACCTGTTCCCCCTCTCATTCTTTGAATTTTGAAGGGAACAGTTTGTGCCCGGTTTGGCAGTCTCAGGCATTGGCATCAGCTTCCTGTGTTGATAGCAAGCCAGATGTGCTCACACTCAGCATAGATGCAAATACACTTCTCATATATGCACCAGCCACATCCAGGACACACTCCTTACCCCTTCATCCCCTCTGTGATGGCCTGAGGGAGGCTACTAGGGCAGGAAAAGAAATCTGCTCATGGATGAATTCTGGGAGTCTATGGGGGAGCAAGCCCACTGCCAGGTGCAAAACTGGGAGGAGAGGAAATCCCTCAGAGAGCTCAGGAAGATTCAGGGCCCGTCTCCCAGAGACCACCATAAGCAGCCTTATGAGATGAGACTGAGCAGAAGCCCTGACTCTCACCCTGCATTTAGACCTGCCAGAACAACCTGACCACGCTGCAGTTTGCAGAGGAAAGGCCAGGGCAATGGTCATGCATTGGAAGCCAGGGAAGACTTATTTCTTCACTAATTATTCACTAATGCTTCAGCTCACAGTGAGGTAGATTATATAATTAAATTCCTGTTCTGTGTCTCACCTGCCTTTAGCTCAGATGATGCCTCATAGTGCCTCTTGATGTGACCACAAACCAAAGACACAGTAGCAGGGGCGAGCAGCCATTGCCTGGGCTGTTGGTGGATGCTGCCAGTGTGGGGGACCTGGCTCGTTCCTGAAGTGTGTTGTAATCATATGGCATGCAAGCATGCCTGCTGCATTACAGTCTTGTAGGTGAGTAAATGAAACAGTCCTGCGGGATAGGGATGGAGGTAGGCAGTATGAATTGTCAGCCACGCTTCATTACTGTGCTCAAAGGCCAATGGTCACTCCCTGGAGTGGATCCCAGAGGCAATACAGGCATATCTGTATTTAAAAAAACAACCCACTGTGTTTACCTTGAGTGCTCACTTACAGGTGATTTGCGGCCAAATATTCCAGTGATTTTAGGACTATTGCAAGTTCTGCCCAAGTTTCAGAGGCCCAGACAATGTTTCCTGTAATCACTTACAGCACTCTTTATCCCTTTTCTCACTTCAAGGCCAGTCAGTGCAGCAGTCTGGAATATTTGTGCGTTTTTACTGCACACAAGGGTAATAGAGACATTTGTGAATAGGGAGATGCCTGGCTTAAAGAAACAAGAAGTCAGGAAACAGGAATTGAGATGTCTCCCTTGTGAGAAACAACCGTTTTAAGTAGCTCACATGCTCCTTTTCCCAGTGGATCAGCCAGGTGCCCAGTCTCCTCATACGCGGTATTCCAGGGCAACAGCTTTTGTGTCTGCTTTTCATGTTTATTTAGCTGTAGTGTTTGTAAACGCCAATGTGTATTTTGTAACGGTTTACCTTTAAAAAACTTTTATAAACACCAATGTACATGACGACTTCCCGGCCGCCTCCCCCAACACGCCGCCGCGGCCGCCTCCGCAGGCACCACCGACCACCC
>NW_008795405.1:5087736-5094162 GCF_000699145.1 Aptenodytes forsteri | reverse complement strand
AGGCAGCCCGCGGGCCTGGCGGAGGCCCGGCCGTCGGCGTGCCCGGCGCCGCTCTGGGGTTGTCCCGCTGCCCCCGGGGCTTTCACGGTCCTGTGCGGGGCAAAAGATCCAGGAGGCCCGGAAGCCCTCAGAGATGAGGTCAGGTGTTCGATACGTACACGGCGAGAGGAGGATTTGCAGAGGGCCTTAGTTACGCTTGCTTGTTGTGAACAGTAGGAGGGAACCGTTTTCTGTGTCGTGCTGATGAAAAGTGATGGGAACACAGTGTCACAAGTTGACAATAAAATGTAGTACTGGTGCCTGAAAGCATGATGGTGAAATGTCACCATGTTGGATCACCTTCCCGGCTTTTTGAAAACTTCTTCTGGCTCAATTAGAAGCACTGAAGGAAAGGGCCTTTCAGGTGTCACGTTGTCCCTTTCTGGAATGGCTGTCGATTTTTTTTGTCATGCTCAGTCTTAACTGTAAGATTTCAAACATGCCTTTAGCACTAAGTTACCTAGTGATAGATTAGTCTGCATGGAGCTAAACAAATAAAAACACTTGAGAAGTAATCAGATTGTGTACACTGAGTTAATCTTTTTCTTATTTGAGCTGGAGAACTTGCTGTTGGGACTGTCAGCTGTACTTCATGTTTGCTTTACCCTGCAGATTTCTTAACAAGAGAGTCCTCAGTGAAACTGCAACACCCTGTTTTCTACAGGGAAGGAAAATGCTGAGTATTGATGTTTTTCCTCAGTGCAAGAAAGGTTATAATCTGTTTGGGTAGACTAAAAACCAGTAAAAGACAAATGATTCTCACTGTCAAGTAGGTTGTATGATCATGTGCTGAAATCAGTCTAGGCTTTTGGAAAAAGTGATAATAGGCTTTTTTTGGTTTAATAGGCAAATGTGCATACAGAATATTTGTACAAATTTCTACTTTATGATTTTTTTTTTAATCTAAAATTAAACTTCTGTAATTCCTTCAAAAATGAGGATGTTGCTTTATATGAAACAAAACTTCTTCAACTTAAAAGTACTTACGGTTCCTCTTAGGTTGCTCATGAGAACAAAGAGAAATGCTACTTAACCATAAATAGAAAGCTTTCTTCAGACAAAATGTCCTCCTGTGTCTAGCGTTTTCTTTTTATGCTTACCTTGTTTACTAGCCTTTCTTCAGTGCTTTGGCCAGTAAGTATCTTAATGAGCCTATTTTTGGACAGCGGAAAACAAACCCATTAATCTTTTCTGCTGTAAATCTTCATTTCCATTTTGTTTTCTCCAGTGTCACAGCTTTCCAGTAGTTGGGGCTCTTATGGTTGAGACTCTTCTCAGAATGATGTTTTCAGCAGATAAGTCAACTGCTGTTTTTAATTAATTTCTATCAGTGCCCGTCTCTTTTCTGACATTACAAGTTGCAATACTTGTCTAACTAGAGGTACGCGTAGGGCCATGTTCAGAGGCCCACTCAAAAGAATTTGAGAAATTTTTAAGAATTTAGTTCCCATCAGCTGAGATACAATAACTAACCTTTGGAATTCTGCTGGCTTATGCCATTTCATCTGGAAATGAGTTAAAACACTTTCTATCATTTGACTGTTCTTACATGTCTCGTTGTTCTTAATTTCTCTGTCTACTCAGATATCCTTAAAAGCCCTCTTTCACTAATGTGAAACTGATGATGTTGTAAGTGATGTTATTTTTGGGCTCGCAGCTTCTAGAAAGAAATGTGACGTGGTGGAATTAAGAGTTAAGCCTAATTTTTCACTTGGAGCTGCTTGACTCGCAGACAAGCTATATGAATTGCATAATGTAAGGTTAGTTTTCTACCTCTCATGGGATACTTCTGTGCGGTATTCTACATACAGAGTAAATCCAACATATGTTTTTCTGCCTAGTTTGGGAGGAAAAGAGAATTTGCTTCCTGTGAAACTGTGAATGGAGTTCTGAAGAATATAAGTTGCCAAAACACATTTACTATGACTTTGTCGTTGAGATAATATATGACAGATACAGACCATCAACCATTTGCTATGATCATTAAAATTAAATGTGTTGCAACTGTAAGAATGATGACAGGCAAAATATACTGGTACATAGGTCCATGAGTAGATGAAGACTAGATTCCTGTGGATTAATGTCTCCGGGTTGAGTTTCTGATCCCTAATAAGGCTGATCTTCTGCTTAATTCGTAGTATGGCCATTAATGGGGTCTACCCTTTACTTGGTGTCTTAAAGATATTTTCACAAAATGCTTTGAAACTGAAAACCTTTGTTAAGCTTAGAGGAAATTGATCACTGAATCAGTTGCTTGCTGGGTTTTGAGTGATTGTGCTGCTTGTCATGCTCGGTAAGATCAGAAGGAGATGTTTTAGCCCAGGGAACCGACACTGCTGTTATAGAAGGAGTTCAAAATTACTCTAGGACAGGTGATGCCAAACTTGTTTGAGAACTATCATTTCATGCTTATTGGTGATACCTGTGGTCTGTGTGCTGGAATATGTATCTTGCTGATGTCTGTATGAGGTTCTAGTAAAGATCGAGGGGAAAATACAGCTTGATAGAGTAATGTGCAGGACAGAGTAAGTTGTTTGGGTTTTTTTTGTACTGAATTATGGTAAAAATGAATATTATTCCATGTTGTTATTTCTACCGGTGTTTTACTACTTTTATTTTTCTCTTTCTTTGAAAATATCCCATATTTCCTGTTTCCCAGCGCTCAGTGTTTATGCTTTCTCAGTCTCATTTAGACTTCATTTCAGCTGACTAGAGTGAGAGGCACTGGAATAGTGAATTCTGATACTGGCAGTAAAAATGTGCTTTAGTGAGATAAGGGGAGGGAAGATGAGATAAATCTATCACTTCAGAAAATGTAAGGAATATTGGTGTACTTGAGCACAGACTGAGTACGTTGATTTACTCTTCTTTCACGTTTGAAAGGTTTCTATCCAAGTCTGGGGGGCAGAAATTTATAACCTTTTAAAAATTAAATATAAGGCTCTGGAAAAACATCACGTCGCCTCTATAGAAAATACAATATATGAGTTGAATCTCATCCATGGTTTCTTTGGGAAACTTCAGCTCTAATGGCTAGAAGAATGACACCTTTACTGTGGCTTTTTTGTGTTGACTACAGGGCCAAAGGGAGTTCAAGCGTTTGCCAATCTATTGCCTCTTCCCCAAAGTAGGCTCAGACTCTCTCTCCCAACAGATGCTATTAACACAGGTCTTATGATGGTGATTCTGTGACCTTTAGGCAAACTGCTGCAGCGTGTAATAGTTTTAAGAAAAAATTTCTATCTAACCTACCTTTTGAGGGTTTTAATTTTAATCAGTTACTATGTGACTTCACTATACTGGTCATAGCTGTCTGTAGCTTTTAATAATTTCTTTTCCCATGTCTGATGATTGTTATCCTATTTTCCCTCCTCTACCTTGCCATTCTTAAGACTCAGCAATCCCCATTCTTTTCTTACAAGATGTATTTCTTCTGCCTCAAGTAATTTTTGAATTATAGTGAAGTGAATTGCCCCAGCATCAACATAGTAATCTGGGTTATGTCAAATTAACATTGGATAAAAGAAATAATATTTCACAATTTACGAAATTACCCTTATTTTTACATCTTGTATGGTGTTAGCTTTTTCTTTCTAGAACATGACATTGTTGATGCATATTCAACTTGAAATACTAAAGCTCTTGAATAACCTTTTTTTTTTCTCTTTTTCCTACCAACTTCTGTTCTCCTTGCTGTATTTGTCCAGTTGGACGGTGTCAGCTGCAAACTTAATAAGCATTTTATATTACATTATCGGGTCATTTAATGAAAATATATAGTGGATTCACTCTAGATTCTCACTTGATACTTCTCTCCAATTTGACACTTAATTTCTGTTAACTGCTGTATTAGTTCTGATACTTATCCAGTTTCGCTTCCATTTTAGGAAAGTTAATTTAGTTCATGTTTCTTTAGCTTACTTTTGTGAATGTCATGTGTGTCCGAGGCTTAAAAAAAAAAAAGACCTCTACTGCTTCTTCCCTGTTTAACAAATTTAGTTACTCATTACCAGATCGATTGACTTGATATCAACAGATACGCTGCATTTTTTTATTTTTTTGAGAACAGATCTTTTGCTGGAAACTTAAAATAGTCTTTTAATTTTTTACACATATTTAAATTAAGTTGATTAGTCTATAACTTCTTGGCCACAGTTTTCTCTCCTTTCCCTTCTTTTAAGACACTGCATTTGCCTTCTTCCATAATATCTCCAGTTCTCCTTGAGTCTTTAAGATACTGGTTCTTAGACTTGCTTCAGACAGTTAGTTACTTGGGGTTATTTGTCTTGGTTGGCCCTGGCCAATCTGAATATAGCTTTGCAAGTAGCGTGAGGCAAAGGGGAATGGCTCTGCAGACCAGAACAATTGATAAAGCCCTGATGTCTCCACTGTATGTTTTGCAGGGAGAATTTGCTTTGGGCTATGGTCTTATCCTGGGTACTGGGTGCTTAGAAGTAGTGAGAGTGCATCTTTTGATTTAGTTCTCTCCTAATGGGCTCTGCCTCTTGCATCTTGGCACTGCTTCATGGTGTGAACAAACGTAATAACTTGGGGAGCAGTTGGAAGATCTGCTTCAAAAGTACATCCTGCTGACCTGAACCAGAAAGGCTAATGTAAATGTAGTCTGAGTCTATGAAGTTGCTTTGGGAATATTGTGCAAGCCAGAGACTGTTCAGTTACCGTCAGGATTTAACATTCATTACTTTTTCTGGTCTTCCTGCCTAGGTTTCAAGATACTAATGGCAGATTCATCCAGTGATTCAGACAACTTTCTTAGGGGTCGAATAGGAAGGCGGCCACCTTTGAGAGCATCCCACAACAGAGCTCGGAACTATGGTGCTGAAGAAGTTACAGAGAAGATCCATACTTTAGCAAGCACTTTACAGGTTGTTTACAAAATACAGTTTTAAAGTATTTATAGAGTCTGCATTTCTGTAACATAGGGTCAAATTTTCATTTCTGAAGTTGTGGAAAACACTGTGCTGATGGGAAACATTACCTTCTGTGCAAACCAAAAAGTTTTTGGGAAATTAATCATATTGCCTTTGAGCTGAAAGTATGTGGCTTGTTACACTTTTATACAGCTGTTATTTCAGACAGTAACAGGATGTTGTTAGAAACAATGACGTGTTTGGTAATACTGTTTATAAAGTTAGCAAACTGAATAATGCCAAATAAACTTTGTCAGATTCTCACGAGAGGCATTACATACATTTTGTAGCAGAAAGTTTCAGCCCCATCTTTGTTGTCTTGTACTGTGTAAAATTTCCCAGTTGCTAATAGAGTAAATATGTAGGCAGTCAATTCCCTCATGATAGAGTTTACAATTCAAATATTTTCTAGAGGTGGAACAGCACAGTGAGAAGTATTTTTGAACTTGGAAGAGATCCATACCCGACCAGGAAAAAGCAGTCATCTAATTCCTGCTTCTTCAGTGGAGGCAGTGGAGGAGATCTCTGAATCTGTTTTACAAGTCGGGGGAGACATTTAGCTATCTTGATGCCATTTATTGCTTGAGAAGTCATTCCCATTCTTCTCGACTGACAGTTCTGAATACCTAGAGTGGGTGGGCTTATGTATTATCACTTGTGTTGAAGTATTGTTTGGCCGGCAATATTTTTTTTTTCTTTTTAAAATGTGAGAAGAGAAAAATCCATATAGAATGCTGAATTTAAGCTTCAAAACTTCTTAGCTGGAAAATAATCGTCAAGCTAGAAAAGAGATGAGTTAATAAGAATGTAATCTGACTACTTTTTAAAAGGGACTCTTTGGTATTGTCCTGTTTCTGTCTAACCTCTTTCTAGCTGCTCCTCTGAAATTCTGATTTTAAACTAATTGCTTTCTGTGGACTGCTTTTCAGCAGATCTGCCATCTGATCCAGCTCTTCATCTGGTCAGAGAATGCTCATGCAGAGACCTTACCTAATGTGTTGATCTTCAAAAATTTCTTATTTCTCAGTTAACTTAATTCTGTTTTACAGGCAGGTAACGTTAAGATCTTTGGATTAAAAAGGTTTTTCCACAGAGTAGCTGAAACTTATAAAACTTTTTGTTTGAAGCTGAAGCCTTACTGTTGTACTGTAAATGATAGTGTGGTTGGTTGTGTGTGTGTTTCTTCCCTTTCCTTTAGCCATACTGTATATCTTCAGATTCTGGTTACTTGAATAGGATTTTGAATGCTTAGGCCATTTAAAAAGCACTTGTGTTATCAATTTACTTTTATAAACCAAGAATAATCATAGAATCATAGAATAGTTTGGGTTGGAAGTGACCTTTAAAGGTCATCTAGTCCAACCCCCCTGCTGTGGGCAGGGACATCTTCAACTAGATCAGGTGGCTCAGAGCCCCGTCCAACCTGACCTGGAATGTTTCCAGGGATGGGGCATCC
>NW_008795405.1:5048979-5087262 GCF_000699145.1 Aptenodytes forsteri | reverse complement strand
GATGAAGATATTAAACAGTACCAGTCCCAATACGGACCCCTGTGGGACACCACTCATCACCAATTTCCATCTGGACATTGAGCTGTTGACCACTACCCTCTGGATGCGACCATCTAACCAATTCCTCACCTAGTGGACAGTCCACCCATCCAATCCATACCTCTCCAGTTTAGAGAGAAGGATGTTGTGGGGGACTGTGTCAAAGGCCTTACAGAGGTCCAGATAGACGACATCTGTAACCCTTCCTGTGTCCACTGATGTAGTCACTCCATCATAGCAGGCCACTAGGTTAGTCGGGCAATAATAAAGTTGTTAATAAATAAAGACAACAGTAATGTTTGATTAGAGGAGGTTTCTGTTTTGACTTTTCTTCCTCAAACTTTTTTTTTTTTTAGGATACCAACAGAAATCTAAGATATGTTGACCATTTGCTAGGACAATACAGAGAATACAACAAGGAACAAACCGAAGCAATAGCAACTGTGAGCAACTTTCAGTTCATCTTAACTTCTTAAAACTTTTCTGCTAATAGCATTCATAGCTGAAAACTTGCTAGTAACGGACAGAATATATCAAGAGTTAAGTAGATGTAAACAGAAACTTCTCATATTTATTTGAGCAATCTAAATCAAACTATAGTAATATGTTATATAATGAAACTCTGCAGGTTTTGTAGCTTCATTACTTTTCTGGTTTATAAGCACCAAATAGATTGTTATGTTATGATACTTGATTATGCCAAGTACAAGGTGCATAGCTGAAATAGAGTAGTAGGGTACTTGTTTCTTTTGCATGAATAAGTGATAAGATAGAAGCTGAATTACAGCAGGGAATGAGATTGTGATCATACTGATGTAGGATTTTTTCCTGTCGTTCTACAACAGCTTCTGAATCTGTTGACCAGCTTTCTCTAAATTGCAGAAGGGGTGAAATTCTCATAAATATCAAGCTTCTACAAGTTTGAAAACAGGTGTCTGGACAGAGGAGGTAAAACAAATCAGTGCTAGTAGGGCAAGAGAGGTTTATATCTTGGTTACAAACAAACTGCAGCAGGTGCTGCCTTGAAACAGATACATAGGAGATGTAGGAATATTTTGCATGTGAGGGTAGAGAGAAAGAGAAAAAGCAAATATGTAGAAAAGAAGGCTTGTTTTCTTCAGACAGCTTGCTTTCTAAATCAGTATGCACAAGCTCTGCATGGAAGTCATTGGTGATACTGTATGCCTCGATAATTTTTTTCTTCTCTTTGAATGCTGTTTGTGTCTTTATAAGCTCTACTTAGGTATTGAATTTGTGGAATTTCTGGTGGGCATTGGAACCATCTAAGGTTGTCTGTCTTTAACAAATGCTGATACCAAATGTAGTTCAACATCGTTATTCTGGAAAGATTTTCTATTAGGAAACACCAAGGTGAGCGAGACACCACTCAAATTTAGTTTTGACTTAATGTCCATTCTTCTAAGTCGTGCTAGGTGGCTTTTGATTATGGCTCAAGTGGAGGAGAAATCTAGAGACTCTAACCATCTCCTGCTTGAGCTTTAAATAATAGAGTAAAATCAGTTGTCTTAGTAAAGATAACATGTTTCACTGAGTTCCTGTTCCCTTTCTGAAGCAGAAGTTTCCACTTGCATAGGAAAGATATTGTATGTATTTGGTATGTGGGAAGAAGCAGCTGGAATCAGGAAGTAGTGAATCTGTTTTCCTTCTACAATAAATATTTAAGAAAAACTTGAATGAATTTCTCATTTGGATGGTGATGTGTTGGGTTTTTTTTTTCCCAATGATAGTTGGTCAAGCGGTTCTACCATATTAGACAAGATTGTTTAGCTAAGAATATTTTGCTCCAAATGGGATATGTGTTTAGGTTCTGTCAGTTATGCTGAATATTGTAATGTCCAACTCCCGAGTTCTTTGTGATCTTTTCCTTAAAAAAGACTTTCTTCAGACCATTGTATAACATATTTGCATTTATGAATTGGTGACTGTTGTGCTGCTAAGGAGCTCTTTTCCATTCTAATTTATAAATTAGTCTCACTACCCCACTTTGAGGTGCCCAGTGTCTGACTGAATCAATCAATGCAAAACTTGCTACGTAACTTACAGGGTCAGGAAGGTTTGCTGCTCAGAACTTTATTTCATTGTTGCTATTGTTGATTCTCTAGTGGGTGGCAACATTGTACTCTCTGTATGTGCTCTGTTCCAGAGCAATGTTATTCTCCTGCTGAATTCACTGTTGTTCTGTGATTTCGTTATGTCCCTGGAGGACAAGAATAGTAGACAAAAGGTTCCGTTCCGCTCTTTGGGATGGGGAGGAGAGAATGTTTTGGGGTGGGTTTTTTTGCTCATGTGAGGCTTTGAAGAAGTTTAAAAGTAATTAGCCTTTGAGAGATATCTGTTCGGGTTTTTTTTTTTAATTTTATTTTTTCTGATGGCACTGATGTTTGTTTCTTCAAATAAATTTCAAAAAAAACCAAACAAAAACAAAACAAAAAGAAATGGGAAAGGACCAAAACGTTAGGCACTGTTTTGATGGGATTTAAACAGCTTGTAGATGAGATGTTGAGGAATGGAATTCAGATTGGTGAACATTAAGGATATTCTATTCAAATTTGTGTTTTTTAATATCTCTGTTCTACTGTCAGTAGCCTCTCTGCATTCTTTTAATAATTCAGTTGTTTTTTAAGAGAACACAAATACCTTAAAATATGATGATGTTGATAATGTAAATTATAACTCCAAATTTTTAAACAATTTTTTGGCCATTGTTCTGTTCTAAAGAAACAGACTGAAGAGTAAGGTTGTTAATTCTGGACAATGTCATGGTTCTTTGTTTAAAAAAAAATAAAAATAGTTAAAAAATCCAGCTGTCTGGTTTCATGTAGAAAGGATGAAAGTGAGTGCTGTAAAGCTAAAGCATGCAAACTGAGCACCTGTAGCTTAATTCAGAGTTTTTATTGCCTTATTAAAGATGCAAGATAAGTCTTTGACACAGTCAAGTTAGATTTGAAAATTGAGTTATTGCTGTTCTTTCTTTGATCCTCTGGCATTTTCATGATTTTTAAGTTTTAGCTTTTTGAATACAAAGTGATCTTTTGTTACATACATGCATTGTTATATCTTTTTCCCTCAAGTAGCCTCTGTCTTTTTGAGAAAGCATTAGAAAATCCATAAGGTTTTTGGCTTGAGAGTTTCTTAGTGATAATGAAGTTGCTTTAATAATACCATATAATGAAAACATAATACTTTAAAAAGAACCTAAACAAGCATTGAAAGATTCAGAAAAGATATAAAGTAGTGTTTTATGCTTTGGGAAAAAAGTGCCGCCCAGAGAGAGATCCAACACAGTGTGTATAATTCTGCAAGAATAAAGCAGCAATTTAACCATTGTGTACAAGCCTCTGTTAGGGAGAGGAAAGGTGAACCTTTAGAAATTGATGTTTTGTGGATTGTCACATAAAGGTGTGACAAAAGCAAGTGGCTAAGAACCAAAGTTAGCAAATGCAATCTTGGAAAATAAGGCACAAGTCTGAAAAATGAGGGACTTACTTAGTTCTGAACTCTTAAGTTGAGAATGGCTGCCTTTTTCTGGAAGTGTAACTACTGAAAGCAGGGCTTGATGTAAAGCCGCTTAGTGAAACTTGATAGCCACATGTCAAATTGATTCCAGGGAGGGCTGGTAGAAAAACTCCAATAAAAAAATATTTCTTTGAAGTTGTTTTCTGGGTTTTGCAGGGCTATTATTGAGCATTGCTGGTAAATAGGTCTTATTTTGGTTGTAGGAGACATACTTTTCTTTTGAGTTTTCCTGGTGTGTTAAACCACTGTTTTAAGAGACTTGATATTTGAAGATGACAATGTTGGAAACATGTTTTGCTATAGTTATGGGAATATGACATACAAGATATTGAAGAAAAGCTGTTATTAATTCCTAGCTATACTTGGCTTAAAAATAGTTTTGGTTCTCTTAATGACTTTTTTGAAAAATAGTATTTTTACATGCATGTTTTCTTAATCAGTCTGTGTTCATATTTCAGTAAATTGTAATTTCTCTGCAGTTAAAAGAAACACTGGAACAGTCTATAGGTCAATTAAGGAGCCAACGATTAACCCGAAACTCTGGAATGAGAAGTGCTTCTCTCTCAAGCTTATACCCCAGTGATCTGGATGGAGAAGGAGTGTCAGGTAAAATACTTAAGGTGCTTGAGTATACTTAAATTATGTCATATAGCTGTTGTATGGAAAGAGGAAATTAAGAAGAAAAATGTGTAAAGATAGTGGCGTGAAAAGTCATCATTCAAAGAAATTCAGTTTAGAAATTTGGGAGACCTGCATTAAGTTATGCAGTTGTTCATTTGGTAAATTCTTGTAGCTTTCTGTTACATAGTCTTTTCTGCTGATATCCTGAGAGATCTAAATGAAACTGATTCTTTCAGTAGCGAAAATTCCTTGTCCACTGCATGAGTTGTAGGTACATACAAGTTAAAGCTAAATCCAAAAGATATTGCAGCTTCTGAAGCTTGCTTCACAGCAAAAAGGAAAGTTAAATTTTAAATGCATAAGATTATGGATGTGTGGATGAAACTATGTAAGGCTCAGTGGAAAAGAAAAAACTGAACCAATGTATAACCTACGGAACAGTAGTTTTTTCTTGTATATCTTTCTGAAAATTCATTACATTTTAGGAAGAGGCTTATTTGGGAGGAGTATTCCTCCCAGGAGTAGCATTTAATGTATTTTAGCAGAAAGCTCTAAAACTTTCATTTTTTCTAATGTAAAAGCTGTGAAGTACTATAGTTTGAAGCTATAATATATCCAGGTGGAGGAAAAGCTGTTGCTTGAGCAAATAAAATTTGAGGATAAAACTACTTATTCCTTGGAGGAACAAAGGAAACCTTTTTCTTAGCCATCACATACATGTATTCCAGAAATATTTAAACTGAAGAAGAATCCTGGGAAGAGCTAAACAAAAGTGTGCCTGTGCATTTTATGTAACTTTGGTAGTTGTTTTGTCTGTAATGTGGCCTATAAGGATATTGGCAAGATGAAACACACATTTTTCATGAAGCAAAATAAAAAATTTCCCGTACGAAGTTTTGTCTTCCTACTTATTTTTTTTATCTCTTATCTCATAAAGGGAACCGCCACTTCCTGCCTACTTCTACTCTCAGGGATTATGGAGACTCACAGGGCAATAAACATCGAAGGTCTAGATCTGCAAGTGTTCGATTTGTCAATGAGGCAGATAATTTGGACCAGGTACAGAGCACTAATGGGAGTTGCTTCCCCAAACAGGCAATATGTGGTCACCAGGCTCTTTGCTTCTACATCAGATGAGGTTATTCTGATGATGCAGCTAAGAATGTTATGAAGTGTGCTTTCAATGTTATGTGACATTCTTCATTAAGCAGTTACCTCTTGTATCTGTCAGTGTCATAAAGTTTCATGCAAATCTATCATTATAGATAAAAAGATGCAGATGGTAGCAATATCAAAAGGAATGTATGAAAATAATCTCTACTTTTTAGGCCACATATGAGAATGTTAATCACATATTCAGAGGTTGTTTTTCTTTCACCTACATTCTGAAGTCCATTGTGGCTATAAAGGGGATTGTTCTGCTTTAGTTAATGGCACAGGATCTTGGTGCTTTTGCTGTTTACTTCAGTGTAGCCTGGATTGATTTTTGAGCCAGCTAGTTCTCCATCTTAATTCTAGGTCTGACCTATGAGTAGGATAATTTGACCCTGTACTTCAGGCAGATGATGCGAGGAGGAGAGGATGTGTATGGCACTGGTAATTTTCATACCCCTCAACTTATGTCTACTTGCAGACTCTTCAGAAAAAAAAATTAATTACTTTAATGGATAAGATTATAGGCTTTCTATATCCTACAGATAGAGAGGAGATTTCGGTACCTGTTTTTGCTCTTTCGGACAGAGTGGCTCGACGTGCTTGAGTGAATCCCTCTGCGTGGACTAGTTTGTCCAGGAGAAATGTATTATGACTAACACTAAAGAAGCTGATTGTGAGGTGTTCATGTTGACTTTATTAAATCAGTCTCAACTTCCAAATAATTAGCTTTAAACCTAACCACAATACGTTCTCTCAGTTGACTTTTTGGGAAGTCCGAGTGCTACAGAAATTCCTAGACTTCTATTTAACCCTGTTTCATTGTCCTTTCAGTCTACTTCTCCCCCCCATTCTTTCCTCCCCCAAGGTTAGTGTGGAACATAATCCTTGGAAGGAAATAATGTTATATGGAAATCTTTCCTCCTAAGCTTCTAAAAAGCTTTGAAATATTTTAGACTACTTCTAAATAGTCTATAAATATCTTAGAAATTTTATTCAAGGGATTTCCTGCAATACATACAAAATTCCTAGTTTATATTAAGTAACTACGTAAGCAAATAGCTTTTTTTCCTGTTTTGATGATAACTGCTGGTTTATTCCTTATTCTTGCTTTTCAGTGAGTGAACGTGGCTTTATTCAATCATTAACTATTTTGTAAGAAGAGTATAGTGCTTTGAGGAATGATGAGCTAGAAGTAGTCATTGATCATGACCATGGGTAGAAACTGGGACAGAGCTAAAGCAGTATTGCTTAACTAAAGCTGTGGCTTTTTCTTCTTTCTGTAACCACATTCCCTTTATTCCCATTCTTACTGCTTCTAGCTAAGGTAATTTTACAGCTGAATGGGCTTTTAGCGCGTTTGAGTCTCTCTCCTTCTTAGGCTGATACATTCTGAAAATATGCTGTGGTTTTGGGTCAGGTTGAAATTTCTGGTTAGTCACACAGGGGAGATGGTAGTGCCTGTGTCTGAATGTTGAGGGCAGTCAGCTGGGCTGTGGAAGATCCAGGTTTAAGTCTTGGTCATAGAACAAGGGAGTATTATAAATCAGGGTTTTTCATAATGATGGTCCTGGCCACTGAGCTGTTGACAGCAGTAGGATGGATTAACTGTCCCTTCTTATCTCATGAAGGATGGATGATCTATTACTCTTGCCTCCTTAAAAACTTTGACTATAAATTGCGGGCCTGCTGAATGGGGGACATGGGAGGTTTTATGGAGGAAAATAGATGTGGGCTTTCCCCCCAACCCAAGCACTGAAAAAAGCATTCTAGTAGAGTATGTAAAGTCTTGGGCACGGTAAAATACCTTTCCTCAGTGCTTTGGCAGTTCCTGAATGCATCATAGCATTCTGCTTGGTCACTTCCAATTTCACGTGACATCTTTTTATAGTAAGATATGTAGCTGGGCAGAACTTTGTTTCACTTATACTAGCATTTATTAGCAGGAAATGTCTCTCCTGACTTCACCTGTTCAGATTTTTCAACTTGCTTTGTATTAGGTTAAAAAGATGGTGCAGTGTCAGGTAACCGAAATGACCAAGCTCTGAACCATAGAAAAAAACCATAGTTGGGAAACTTTGGTTTAGCAAATAATGTACTGAAAACTAAAATTCAATGAGCAAGTGTTGTGAAGGTTGATTGAATTAGAAGCATGCAAGCCTCATGCAGGCTCATCTGCAATTCATGGAATTTTGTAGGTTATTTTTATCTGCTTTATTTTAAAAAGTCTATGTATATATGTATTTTTGGAATATCACAGGAAAAAAGGTTCCTAAGTTGTGGCTTAATTTGTGTACTTTAATTTACAGCTGCATTCTTTCCACCAGTCTCTTCGAGATCTCAGTAGTGAACAAGTTCGCCTAGGAGATGACATCAGTCGTGAGCTTTCAAGAAGAAATCGGTATAAACAGAATATAACTCCATGTGAAGAATAGTGTGGAAAATAATTGTTATGCTTTTAAATAATTCTTAAACTCCTTTGGTTTTTTTATATTTAAAAAAAAAAAAAATTTGGGGAGAGTGAGAAATTGCACAACTTGTAGATGAAAGCAGTATTATGAACTGCTTGTTCCATGTCATCTTGTGCAATATTTATAAATGTAAACACCCATCAATTCTGATTTGTATAGTATATGTGGCTTCCCCCCATTTTTTTATATATGGGCAGAATGACAAGGACTTGGGAATTTCTTTTATTACAACTTTGCTCCTTATTTGTTCTTGGTACTGGAGTCTCTTGAAGGCAAGCTCTCATGCAGGCCATAATGTTTTTTTTTAAAGTACATACTGTCTCAACATATGGTGCTTTGTCTAGCAGCAATAACAGGAATTAGTCTGCTAATTCCTAGTAGGAACTAGTACCATTGAAAAGGACTGTGTAGACGTGTTCATAATTTTGTACTTGTTGACCTGATACCTAGCCTTTCAAACTAGATGCTCCGTTATCTTCACTTGAGGAATGGAAATGCTTTTTATCATGAATTTTCCACTTGAGGTCTCTAATTATGCTAGGAATTTAGAGGCTGTAGAACAAATTGAAGTAGCATAAAAATCCAGGAGATTGTTGCTGCTTAATTATCACAGTTGATATTTAGTTTTTGCACTGTAGAGTATTGTCTAACCTATATTTTTCTATGAAGAACTGATGCTGAATTAAGAAAGACGCTAGAAGAATTGTCTGAAAAGCTCACGGAGTCCCAAAGACAAGAAACGGTGAGTGTGACTAACATGAAAAGATGATTTGTATTTAGTATTCTAAGGAGTATGTAGGCTTCTAGTTTACTGTGTGTGTTGGTATTCAGTACCACCATATCTGAACACGATCTTATCTACGCTACTATAGGTTGTTATAACGTTGCCCTTTCATAATGAAATCAGCAAGACAAGTTTTATATTTCAGGTACTTGTAAAACATTCACTTTTACTTTAAACAAGTGCGTACGTGGTGAATTTTTCTGTTTCAAAATTCATGATCTTGGAGAAAGCTCCTTTTTAACTTTGAACATTGGTTTGAATGCTGTCATACTTGTTGAAGATAACATGGGAAAGCTTGTATCTTTCAAAAGGTATGATGGTGAATAATATCGTTTCCTTTTCCTCCCTCCCTCCCTGTCCTTTTCAATCCTTATCATCTGTGCAGCATAACGGGAGGAGTCTCTTGGGCTGCACTCTTCTCTGAAGGCTTTGTGGCAAATGTAACAAAGAAGGCAGGACAGCCATGATAGTCTCTTCTTTTTTGCCTCCCGTATCTGCTGGAAGCAGACTAACTGCAGTCTATATCACTTAAATATGAAAGAGATCTGCTATTGAGATGGAAGTCAAACAGCGTATTGCTGCAGGAACAAGAGAAGTTGAGAATCTCCCCAGTAGTTAGGAGGTAAAAATCCTGTAGGTAGTTCTCGACTCATAAGACTTGAGTGTGTGCTTTGTGTAAGTATTAATGTGGTATCGGTAGCAATGCTGACTTTTCAGAGCAAGTGTTGTGTGTCCTTATTTTCCCATAGGTGATTCATCTTGCCCTAAAATTGCATGAGTTGGTACTAAATGCTCTGTCAAGAGCATTTGTTTGTCACTGATAACAATATTGTTGGCACCAGCAGACTTAATTGTACTTGTGTAAGTTCCTGGCTCTAGATGAAGTTGGACAGGGATTCAAGAGACTATAATCTATCAGTACCAGTTATATGCTTGATATGATAGAATCCATCAGTGGAGGAAGACTTGCCTTGTCAGCCTTCGTAAAAAAATATAACAAGCTGTCTTTGTTAGAATGTTAGCTCTGCTTTCTCCTAAAGCCTGGTAGGATAAGTTTATCTGATAAAGAATTCTTGATACTTGCAAAACTCTTGGTTTTTCTTGTTGCGGCCTACTTCTCAGTATACTTATTTTTTTTCTTCTCTTTCATGTCGCAGGAAATTAGCAAACTCAGTAAGTTTTAACCAAGATAGTTCTCGAGAAAATAGCTGCTGCAGCTGGCTACACTACAACTGTTCAATGCCTTTGAATGAGAGAAACAAACCTTCCTCCTCAGTCCTCTGGAATGCTGGCAACCACTGTCTTTTCATTAATGAAAAAAATAACTAGCTCTTTGTGACCTCCTATAGTAGGATTTCAAGATTTGAAATTGAATGTTACAACTTTTGACCTAAGAGAAGCAAAAAATGAGATGTGAAGTGTAACAAGGAAGCCTTCTGTAGTTTGGTGGTGGTAAGGGGAATACCAGAAGAATAAGTCTCTTAGTTGGTAAAGAACATTATCATCCAATAAAGCTATGAAAGTTGAAGTGTTTAATGACATTCTTTTGGTGAAGACATAAACGCTGCAGTAAGCTGCAGTGAAATGGTTTTCATGTGTAGGACCAGTAAGACTTCAGCTGGAATATTCTACTCATTGCTGCTTATTATCTTTAGCAAGAACATTGGCCAAATGGAGAGAAGACCAGAAAGAGGAGAGGAAAAAAAGAAAAGGGAAAAATAAAAAAGGCCACTCAAAGACTTCCTTGAAAGGAACAATTGCTAGGGTTCAACTTGCAGAAGAAATATGTAGTTAGGAAAGATCTAGCCATGTATGATGAATGGTCAAAAAGTGGATGTTTAGTGAATGATATTAGAATAGATAGGCATCAAATGATAATTCTGCACAATACTAGTCTAATCACTTGTGGCTTGGGAGCTTCTGGTCTGGAACTGATCTCTGTACTTTCTGTACTTATTAATCCCTCTGTGGATTTCTTTTCTGGAACTTGTCCAGTCTTTGTTATAACTTGCATATTTTTATCATCCTGTCCTATAGCAAGGAGTTCTCCAAATAGATTACATATTGTGAGAGGAGCTGCTACTTTTGTGGTGGTCTGTTTTTTTCAGTTGTTTTGTGTGTTTGGTATGTTTTTGTTGGTGTGTTTGGTTTGGTTTTTTGTTGTTGGCTTTTTTTTGTTGTTGTGGTAGGGTTGTTTCTTTTTTAGTCTAACTGCTTTTTCATCCCTAATTTTCCCTGGAGGAGGTTGTTCAGTTTCTTCAGAGGCTTTTCGGAGGATTCCCTTTCTCTTCAGGCTGAAGAATTCCGACATGCTTAATCACTCATTGTATCCAGGCATTTCCACACCACCGAAAAAGCCTAGTGGCAGCAACATTCTGCACTGCTTATTTACCTGTGCTCTCTGATACTAGGTGTGGATCCTTTGCCCTTGTTCAAAGCCTAATGGTCTACTGTTACACTGATGAGGCTGGCAGAATGGGTGAAATGAGGTAAATGCAAGAAAGGGGAATTTAGTATGGACGTTAAGAATAAAAATGACTCTAATGATGAGCATAGCAAAGCATGAGATTAAAGTGCGTGTAGAAACTGTGGTCTATTATTGTAGATTTTTGAAATCCTTTAGTACCTGTCTGTGTTTAGGAAGTATTCTAATGAGATTATTTAATTTGGAATTGATTTCTCATTGGTGAAAGTGAGTTGGGTAGGAGGAAATACTTTTTTTTCCTCACAAGTTCCTTATGCAAAGTTGTGCAGGCACTTTTGTCCTTAGTGCCTTTATCACTTTGCTTTGGAGTATTTGTTTATCACCTCCAACATTGCCATCCTTGTATTTGTATTCTACTGTATGATTCTTAGTGATAAATTGTCAACCTGAAATCTTGATAATTTGACAGGATGACTTCATGGTAGAAACATTCTTTTCAGTTCAGTGTCCTTAAGTCTTCATTTCTGTAGGGACGTATATCTAAATTCTTACACCTGTACTGTTCAGTATATTCAGTGCTGTTTGAAAATTGCTTGTATATAGATGTGTGGTGATAAAGGTCTAGTCACTACAGTTGTTCTGAGTCACTAGTTCAGAATTTTTTTTATTAGAGGTTATGATTCTTAGAGCCTTTTTGATGCTGAATCTGAATACTTTTTTAAGAGCCACACAACATAATCAATGCACATTAATTTTACCTCTGAAGGGAGCCTTTTCCACCCCAGTATAAAAACCAGAGGACATCTGAGGTGGTGACACAGGCATAGTTGGATGTCTGTTTCAAATCAAGCACTCTCCATGGCCTTGTACTTGAGAATCTATGTGCGGTTTTGGTATAAAGACTGCAGGTTCTACAACTCTCTCTCTGTCAAAATCTCTTATCTTACCTAGACATTTTGTGAGATTCCTTTTTTCTTGAAAAAACTTTGGATGTTTGCTGGAAGAATGTCCATACAGACTTATAAACAATTGAAAGAATGTTTACTTACTTTCTGGTTATATAAGATAGCCCTCTTGGATATTTTGTTGCAATCTCCTGGTATAGGAGCACATCCCAAATAGCACAAGAAGCTGATCTTTATGCATAAAAAGCAACTGTACCGAAGCACAGATTTGTTCGAATTAATGCTTAATTGAGATGGTGCCATTAGAAGGTTAGTGTAGGCTGTGTCTGTGGACAAAGACAGCAATGTCAAGTGAAGTGAGTTCCCACACGGACTTAATGTGGTTGTGATATCTCAGAGAGCTGGGATTACTGTCAGATAAGGAACTGTCCTTCAGAAGATCTGATATAGGGATTTTTGGCACTGCACAGGTGACTTGTAAAATGTGTATCACACTATCATTTGCCATGAGGGAAAAGTTTAACAATATTTAAAGTGACATCTGTGAAAAGTTTGCAATTTTTGTGACTTTAATACTTCTGTTTCAAGTCTGCATTGATGATAAAACAGGTCAGAACAAGAAAGGCAACAAAAGTCTGTTGAAATAGATTTCAGTCAGCAGGACTTGTGCACTAGAAATAACAGTGGAAAACTGAAAAACAGGAGAGAAATTCAAGAAGTAGGATGCTGCTTTTTGTAGATTAAACATCCAGCATCTTCCAAAAGATTATATTCAGCTGCATGACTTAAATGTCACCCTGGTTTTAAGCAGGACATTCTATTCTTTGTGTTTAATTGGTGGTGGGGGAACTTTTTGATAGCCTAATCCATTTTAATAGATTTTGCTGCTACCTGAAAGCCTTATGCAGAGACACAGCTCTTAGTGTCATGATTATCATTCAGGTAGTCTGTGTTGCTAAAACTGCATCCTTGAAATCACATTCTAATATGTTGTGAATACAATAATTTAGTGCTAGCATTTCATGTCGTTATGTAGAACCTCCATATTCTTTGTACTGTTCTTCAGTGAATCACTTGTCGACACTAAGGCTTTTGATAAGATTCAGAAGACAAGATACGTAGTCTTATGGTAGAAATGTTGTCCTGAGTCAGGGTCACTTGGAATAAAGGAAAAGAAGTGAGTTTTAGAGTTTCTTCTGCATGTACTGATTAATGAGTTAACACTTAACTGCTTAATTTTTCTTACCTGAAAGCCTTATGCAGAGACACAGCTCTTAGTGTCATGATTATCATTCAGGTAGTCTGTGTTGCTAAAACTGCATCCTTGAAATCACATTCTAATATGTTGTGAATACAATAATTTAGTGCTAGCATTTCATGTCGTTATGTAGAACCTCCATATTCTTTGTACTGTTCTTCAGTGAATCACTTGTCGACACTAAGGCTTTTGATAAGATTCAGAAGACAAGATACGTAGTCTTATGGTAGAAATGTTGTCCTGAGTCAGGGTCACTTGGAATAAAGGAAAAGAAGTGAGTTTTAGAGTTTCTTCTGCATGTACTGATTAATGAGTTAACACTTAACTGCTTCTAATTTTTCTTTTTTTTTTATCCCTATTGTTGTATGTCACAGGCTCTGTGACAAACCGAGGAAGGTCAGAGAGGCAACAAAAAGAGGGAACATAATTCTTGTGGGAGATAATGTCTACACTAGTGTAGACTGGGTAAATGTTATGTTGGGGGAACTATGTTTTTAGGTGGTGCATTAACTGCTTTGCGGAGGAAATAAGCAGAAACGTTCCAGAAGAAGAAGAAAAAAAGTTATTTGTTATGAACAAGAGTCCTGTGCATGGCTTTTAATCTGTGAAATATTCACCTGGTAACAGTGACCAAAACGAACTTACACTTGGCATCCCTTGGAGCAAAAAAGTTAAACCTCTTAGAATAATGTTTGGTTTCTGAAAGAGAGTTGCAGAAAAATAAAGAAACTTCTTAGATAAATGTTGGGGAGTGATGAGGGTAGAATATTTCCAGACAGTGTGGAAATGATCCGAGTACACTACAGTAGTGACTTCAAATAAATGCATTAAAAGACATGAAGGAGATCAAAAGATAGCCGATGTAACTACACAAGATAAAAAGGAGTCCTTCCAAAAGTTATAGCCAAATGATAGAAGTAGAAAGGTTAGATAAACTTCAGCAGTTAAATATAAAAATACAGTAAAGCAGGTTTAAAAAAAAGTGACAAAAAGGTTGCGGAGTTATAGGCACTGATAAACCCTGTTTAATGCCATAGTATTGCTAGGTAAAAAGTTGATCAAACTAGAAAGAGTGTTCAGGGGAGATAACATCTGTGGAGAGGATGGGAGAAAGAATGTATTAGGCTTTTTGCATCCATCTTGACCAGAGAAACTGTTGGCAAGTTCCAACATAGAAATACATCAGAACATTCGCCTCAGATTTGGAGGGACCTGTGTTGGGACTTCTGCTATTCCATAGCATAAATGACAAATACTTTGGAAAGTGTGGTGATAAGCGACCCAGTTTGTGACAATGTGATGACGCTAAATTTTCCAAAATGGAGAAGGTAAGTTTACTGCATTCCAGGAAGTCTTATTGCTAAACACTGCTAGGACATGAATGTGGCACAGCAGCTTTTCCAGAGAATGCAGAGGAAGCCACAAGTAATGGTGCTTGGTTCTTTTTCGCTGTTGCGAGGTGCAACATAATAAAGCCTAGTTTGCTATGGACTTGCGTGCTCTCTGCCTTCTTTTCCCAGTCTCCTCTCTTACCACTTGAATGCTTTTGGGTTTGTGTCGCCCTACGAAAACTGATGTGGTATCCTGGTTATCTAAATCCTTGTACAAGACATTTAATATTCTTCCCATATTATGCTTCCTCACCATGGTACACCTCCAAAGTCCCATGACACTTTCTGTGCATCATTCCGACTTCACTGCTAGCTTTATTTTCTTATACTTCCAACCTAATATTGTTTTAGAATGCTAAATAGGCTAATACTTAATTTCAGACTAAATGCATGTGCTTTGCTGACAGCCAAAACAAAGGAATAAAGACTGACTTCTCCCTGTTTCCCTAAAGGGCGTAATTATGAGGTCACCTCTGTCTAGGATTTTCTTTTCTTGAAATCCCTCACAAAGCCTAAATATATTTGACAGCTCTGTACTACTGAACGTTTGAATCTATTGGCCAATTTCATCTGAGTTTTGGGGAGACTAGGGAATGAGGAGCACAAATGAAAGACCATAATCTCCTAAGTATTGTTCTTTATAAAGTAGGCTACAAGTAGTGTTTATGAGGCTGCCTTTGTTTAATCCTCTTTTTCAGGATTAATACTAATTTAATGTTTCATAGTAAGCATTTTATCTACCAGAAAATACTTTTCCTTCTGAAGAAATGTTAACCAATGTGGTACCTATTCCTTTATCCTAAAACAACTTTCTTTAATTAATAGTCAACCATTCTGTATGCCAAGCTCTATGTTACCAAAAAAAAAATCAACAAAAATTTGATGGAAAAAGTGATTGCTTTAAGGAATCAATTTGCTCATAGTCTAAGGTTGGTTCTTTGTTTACTATGTCTTTTGTTATTTCATACATATTTGGAATAGTTTGTGAGGTTGAAAATTTTTTGTTTATGAAGTGACTGATTACATGCAGAAAAAACTTCAGTCTTTGGAGGAAATGAGAGTTGGGCAAATATTCAAACATGTTCTAAGCAAAACCTTTTAAAAAAAGGAAAAGTTTATGTCCTGGTTTCAACGCAGGGATGTTTTAGTTGTTGCTAGGTAATGCTTACACTAGCCAAGGACTTTTCAGCTTCCCATGCTCTACCGACTGAGAAGGCTGGAGGTGCACAAGAAGCTGGGAGGGGGCACAGCCAGGACAGCTGACCCAAACTGGCCAAAGGGACATTCCATACCATGTGACGTCATGCTCAGTACATAAACTGGGGGGAGTTGGCCATGGGGCAGCGACCACTGCTCGGGGACTGGCTGGGCATCGGTCGGCGGGTGGTGAGCAGTTGCATCGTGCATCACTTGCTTTGTATATTCTATTACTATTTTACTTTATATTATTTCAGTTATTAAACTGTTCTTATCTCAACCCACGAGTTTTTCTCACTTTTACTCTTCCAATTCTCTCCTCCATCCCACCGGGGGGGGGTGGGGAGAGTGAGTGAGGGGCTGTGTGGTGCTCAGTTGCCGGCTGAGGTTAAACCACAACAGTTGACAACAAAGTGTAGGAAGTATAGCAATATATTTATTTGGCTGAATTAGAAACTCTGCATTTACTTCAGACACAGAGAGAAAGAACACAGAAAGTGGAAACTAAATTAGATTAATAAGAACAGTCATAAAAAATAGCACAAATATGTGAGAGTGGAACGGGGGTAGATAATAGGATGCACCAACAAAGAGGCATCAAAAGCGATGATGATTCACTTGTAAATACATCACCATATCTCAGGGAGACCAAAGCAATTGGTCTGTTCCTTGCAGAAGAGGGGAAACTACTGACACAGCATGCCAAGAAAGTTGATCCCTGTTTTAACACCTTTTTAACATTGATATTTACCAACAAGTTAAGCTGCAAGTTAGTGATCAGCAATGGGAGTGTAAGACCTCAGCTTAAAATACTGTGTGGGGGGAAGGAAGGCACGTAGAATATTTTGAAATAACTTGGTGCAGATTAGCGAAGAAACTTAAATAACCATCTGAAGTGATCTTAAAACCACTAACGGCTGTTTTGGAGTATTCATGGGCAACAGTGGGGGTGAGTTAGAAAAAATGATCTTGGAATACTGAAAAAGGGCAAATCTTGAAAAAGGAGAAAATAGACTGATTATTTTTCTAGAACATTTGATTTGTAAACATCCAAGAGCAAACAAGCAAGAAACTGAAGTAGCAGATTTGTCAAGAAAAATTACATTCTTATATCATAGAAGGAATTTACAAGGATGAAGCAGTAGTTTACTATATCTTAATGCAATTTTTGGAGGTTTTTTAGACACAATTTCATATACTGTTCTAATAAGCTTTTCAGTAAAATATGGTAAAATTGAATATAGTCTAAAATAAACACACAACTGTTCAGATACCTGTGTAGCTAGTAAACTGTTTGCTGTTAAAATTAGAGGAGTTAGTGAAGTGAATTTTACATGTTGGTATTCTTGATCAAGTTCTCTCTGAAGTTTTTGTTAATAGTCTAGACAATGCAGTATAGAGACGCTTGTTACATTTGCAGATGGACTTCAGGTATGTTGGAACACAGAACTGAAATTCAGTATCCAGTCTTGGATGTGGCTTAGAGGATAGAACAAGGTTAATAGGTGTAAAATTCAGCAAGGAAGACTAAAATTGTCCTTTAGGAAAAAACAGGTCGTTTTAGAGGCAATGGAATGAATAGTCTAAGGAGGCTGTAAAAGTTTCTGTGAATATTTTTGAGCAAGTTAGATAGACTTGTAGAAAAATTATATAGATATAAAAGGTCATGTGTTTAGCCAGGCAGTAAGTTTGCTAGCCTTTGAAGTCCCTTCCAGCCTTCTCTTTCTGTGCTCTGTGCAGAGAATATGAGCTAACAATATACTATATATACCAGCTATGGTTTCTTGATAGAGGTTTTTTTTTCCAACAAGTTATAAGTAGCATCAAAATGTTTGGTTGTTTGTTTTGGTTGTTTTGTTTTTTTTTTTTTAAAGAGGATTATGTCTGTAACTCTGAAATTTCTGTGCACCTGACAAATATAATGAATGCGTCTTTTTCAGTACCTTGTTAGAAGTAAGATAACAGTTGTATTCTGGAGGGAGTTGAAAGTAGTCAGAGGCAAGGCAAATCACTTGATATCTTGTAGTTAGTAAAAAGTTACTTTCTTACTCATTCTGCACTAGTGATAACTTGCAATAAAATCTGAAGTTTGCAGGAATCTGAAGCTTGTCTCATGTCATGTCAGCTGCTGTGCCATGTGGTGAACTAGATCCGTGTCAGTGAGGAAGTTACTGACCTCTCCTTTTGAATGTCATCTTTGGGGGTGATGTTACTTTTGGATCTTTTGTCAAGTCTAAATTATACATTTTCTTTCTTAATAGCTTTAGTGTTCTCTTGCTTAACTTCACTTGAAAAAAAGATGTCTGAGAGAGCTGAGAAAGCTTCTGCCTTCAGAAACATGTAGCCAAGATTTTTTTAAAATGTAAAAACATGACTTTCACTTGTGTACTTTAGATATATCTGGAGAAAAGGATGACAGATACTTCCCAGTTTTCAGCAAAGATATAACAAGCTTAATGACAAAGTGTTATTTTCTGTTCCTGCTACACAGTATCGTTTCTGTTAGCTGCAGTATTTTGTGAATTAGAAGTAACACTAAGTAGTAGTTGTCAAAACAAATACAAATTTTGTGATGTGGTCCTTATTTTTTATGCATTAGTTTTTAGTACGTAATTATTCTGGATTATGACTGCAGAGCTTTCATAACTTACATGAAAGAGCGCAGTTTGACACAGTACGTTTTTTGAGCATCTCCTGATGGTTTTAAGAGAAAATACTAAATTCCAAATTGTAAGCTGGCTATTCATCCGGCTGCGCAAACAAGAAATGTTTTCAAACTTACGTATTCTGTTATAAAGACAAAGACTGTTTCATTCTTTAAACCTGATGTACTCACGAAGCCCAGAATATAAATGTAACCTTAATTATGTTTCTGTTGCTACACAACTGTGTGGCTCATGTTAAAATTTTCTACCCACGCATATCCCTAGTGCTAGTAGAAGCGTGCTTAATGGTGAAAGTACAGATGAGAACTTGTTCCCCTCCACATACATCAGAAACTAGTAGTTGAATGGTGTTTTAAGTCTTTCTCTTTTTATCTAAATACCATTTGGTAATAAATATATTGCTTTCTAGTGATTGTTTAAAATCATTAGTTTTAAGGTAGGGAGGAAATGATACATAAATATTTTCCTTACTAATCTTCAACTTTAACAATATAAATTTAATTTGCTGCCCACGAGAGGGTGCTGTCTGCTAGCAGCTTGAAATGCAAAAATAAAGTAGTTCTGGTATTGTAGTTTAAGGTTGAATTATTGTGTTTATAATCCAAATTGCTTTAACAAATAACTAGTGTTATTTGTATTAGTTCATACATGGATGTATAAAATATTGGGGAAAAGTCTTAAAGTGATGTAATTATTTTGTGCTTTTACAGTCATTCTTATGTATTTAGCTTGTTTACTACTTTTCACTCACAGATTTCAGAGTATGAAAGAGGCAAACATTGGTCTGTTTTACAGACTGGAGATGTGAAAGAAATGACTCTCCAGAGGTTAATCAGGCCTGTGGCAGAGAAGCTAAGATTTTTGTATTGCAGCTTCAGGTTAGGCTGCACCAAGCTTGATATTGGGAAATTTAGCACTTGAGTACCACTGCAGAGAAAAATATGCATATACCTAAAGGAGGATATTGCTAGAAAGATAGCAGGTCAGTTCCCTGCTTGAGTACTTCTGGAGTACTCACTGCTATAATTCTAGTTATTTTCTATGCCATTCTAAATCTTATTTAATAAATTAAAAGTTGTGTTCTCTCTTCTTTCTGCCTCATACTCTATTTACCTTTTTTGCCATTGTTATCTTAATACGTGGTAAAAGACACACTAATTTCCTGCAGGGTGGGTTTTTTTCCTTTCAAAGGTATCAGAACGGGTAGAGAGAAGACTTCAGGAGATAGAACAAGAAATGCGTGCTGAAAGACAGCTTGTAGAAAGGCGCCAGGACCAGCTGGGACATATGTCTCTTCAATTACAAGAGGTATGCAAATGAAAACTTCCTGTGTATTCGGGATTTAGTGAGGAACGTGCTGCATTTGTGAGCCTGTATCTGTCAAACTGGCAAAAGTGCTCGTATCTTTGGCACATTCTTTTAACTGTATCGGTCCAGCTCTGCTTGTTTTGGCAACCAGATGATGACATGTACAGTCTCTGTTCTTCATGATACTGTCTTGTCTATGTTTAGACCTTTTTGGTAATTGGCACAAACATTCTTTAACAGAACACACCCCCTATGCCCTCCCTCAAACCCCAAACAAACAAAAGCAAGTCATTAGCTGGGTTGTCTCAATTAAAACATTTTGATTTCTAAAATGTAAACTTTGCTTGCAGTGAGCAGTTTATTTTTAATTTATTTCTACAAGAAATCAAATGCACTGTAGTGGCCAGATAGCTTTTCATTGCTTTTCAAACAGTTTCATTCAACAGTATCTGTTGAAGTATAAAATATTGTTTAGGAGACAAAACCAAATGTTTCTATTATGAATTAAAATTGGAGACAGCTAGTAGCTTTTTTCCTGCTTGTTTTGGGAAATGTATGAAAAATACATCTCTCTGTTTCTGATTTTACTGCTATTTGGAAAATCTGCCTCTTAACATAGTGTAACTTTTTATTTCACTCCGCTTAAGATATGATTTGCAATGTTATCTCTAACTATGCAGTAGAATACTATAGTTGAGAAGAAATGTGCAATTCCTTGTTTTTCACTTTTAATATTAGCAACAGTATACATGCTTTTTGGAAGGCAGTTGTTTTATACTGTGCAGTGATATTGAGGAACCTTAATTTAGATTGATGCTTTGTGTTTCATGTAAGGCTAGAGACTCTTCAAAGAGGTCATATTTAAGATGATAAGATGCTCTTTTGATACAACTAAAAAGTAATGTTTATCAAAATGCTTGTGGTGCTTCTGCTAGTATTTCAGAAAGAGTTACTGTTTCATTTTTCACCCTATTGATGTCCTAGTTGGTGAAAAGAACTGGAGTGCTTTATTACAGTTTTCATTGCTCTTTAATATGCCTACATCCATTTGTAGATTCTTCGGTTGTGCCTTCAGTCTGGTAGAGGGATGCTTAATGAAATGAGTTGGTGTCATTTGATAGTGTTATCTGCAGATTGGAACAATCTTTTTTTTTTATCCTTTTAAAGGGATAATGACTTGTATCTGTAAAGATACATTGACACTGCCATGGTTTCCTTAGAAGGAAAATTTGAATTCAAGTGAATGAATTAAAATCTATTTCAAAGACTTTCATATGATTGGCTATGTGATTGTGAGCCCTCAAGCTGGATACCTTTTTTTCCTAGTAGCTCATATTTTGAATTTCATGCAAAATGAGTATGAAATACTAAGTACATCCCTGACATTCTGTTCCCCTAAGCTGTCCAGCTGTAAATGAAGACGTTTTAATCCTTTCTCCTGCAAATTCTATTTTGTTCTGTGCATATTTTAGTAAATTATTTTTCCTGAGGAGCCATTTTCTATTTAAAAGATTTTTTGACACCACTGTTCAAAACTTCGATATATAGTCCTCATTCTCAGTTTACAGGAAAGCTCAACACCTATTAGTCTGCTTGGTAAACTTTTACTATTAGGAATTTGCCCAAGCCAAGATTCAGAGCCAATCCTGACTGGATCAGGCTTATTCCACATGCCATACATTGATAGCTGCTGCTACTTGGAGGAGAATCATATTCTTGGTGATTATCTTCACACTCTCAAGCAGGGGCTCATATTTCCAAATTGTCTTTCTGGGTGGCTGATCTCAGTCATGACTCTGGATTTCTTGGACTGCACTCTTGTCGCTGTATTTGGGAATCCTAACAAAACATAGATTACCGCTGTTGCAATGAATTACGGATTTTTCAGGAGCTTCTAACCTTTAACATGCAAAATAGAACCTGGTGGTGTCAGATGACAAGTATAGAAGGGAGCTTCTTTCAATAGGTGTTAGGCAATCTTTCTTTGACAGATTGCAGAGAAATACGGAGACAGTATCACCCTTGAAACACAGACTTCTACACTCCCAGTGGCAACAAACAGTATGTCCTCTTCCTGCTACTTCTTCTCTCATAGCTGTCTTAACAGCTTGGAGAACATCTTTGTGACAGAGTTGCAACTTCCTACATGCCAGGTGTCTTTAGACTCCAATATTGCTAAGGTCCTTAGATCTCAGTATACCATTTGTATAAATGGTCCTCCATTTATACAAATACAACATGTTGGAGGAGAGGTGTTGTGGTTTAACCTCAGCTGGCAACTGAGCACCACCCAGCCCCTCGCTCACTCTCTGCACTGTGCCCCCCCCCCTGCCCCAGCCCCGCTGGGACGGGGGAGGGAATCAGAGGATTAAAAGTGAGAAAACTTGTGGGTTGAGATAAGAACGGTTTAACTGAAACAAAATAAAATAGTAATAAAACCAATAATAATAAAAGAATATACAAAACAAGTGATGCATGATGCAATTGTTCGCCACCTGCCGACCGATGCCCAGCCAGTCCCCGAGCAGCGGCCCCCCCGGCCAGCTTTCCCCCAGCTTACATACTGAGCATGACGTTACATGGTATGGAATAGCCCTTTGACAAGCTTAGGTTGGCTGTCCTGGCTGTGCCCCCTCCTGGCTTCTTGTGCACCTCCAGCCTTCACAGTCGGTAGAGCATGGGAAGCTGAAAAGTCCTCGACTAGTGTGAGCACTACTGAGCAACAGCTAAAACATTGGTGTGTTATCAACATTGTTCTCATCCTAAATCCAAAACACAGCACCGTACCAGCTACTAGGAAGAAAATTAACTCTATCCCAGCTGAAACCAGGACAAGAGGCAAGGGTAGACAAGCCTCCTGCAGATACTGATTAGGAGAGAAAGCTTTCCATCTGAGAGCTTGAAGTGTGTGCGGACAGTATGTACTGAGGAATATATCAAGAAGTAGGCTTTATAACATATAAATGTTCCTAGGGCATGGTGTGTATCTCTGTAGCTTAAGTTGCTGTATGTTAGAAAGAATGTACTTGAATTGCTTTGTGTACTTTTGCATACCCTAGTGAGAATAAAGTAAATAACTAAATATTTTGCTGCAATTGTTATTTGGATGAAGCATGTTTCTACATAACTTTTAAGAAGAGCTTTTTACTTTGTTGTTCTCTTTCTTGCTCTTTGTAATTTGAATTATGAGTCAGATGGACTTTTAGCTCTGTCAGTGGCCTCAGTCTTGTGGTGATCATTGCGTGGATGTAATGTTCTATTAAAGTCTTTTTCTGTCCTCTTTTATTTCTCCAAGATGCTTCCCAAGTAACATTACTGGAAGGAGGGTAGGGTTTGGACTGAGTTCTGAAATCTTGTCATTTAATATGACCTGAATGATTTACAAAGAAATGCTATTTAAAGTATTTGTGGTTTTTTAATGAGACAATTTTTTCATTAGTTTGCCTGTTATACATTTCAAACCAAACAAAATCAAATTTGACTTTTGGATTTGATCAGTAGTTGCTTTAATTAAGAACGCTTGTGAGGTTTAAATGTTAGTAGTTATTATTTTTAAAGAAAGTGCAGTGCCCATAACTGACCACTACTTGTCAGTATTTTACCATCTTAAGAGAATCATCTTCCTAAATCTCAATTATTAAATTATATATTTTCAGGGTCTAACTGAACATGACGACAGATTTGTTTTGGTCTTTCTCTTATCTGTCTTGTCTTTCTCTCTGTCTTTTTGTATGATGTGCAAACTTTTTATTTGTATTGGACTATTATTATAATCATAGACTGATAATTAACCAAGATGATATCTAGTTGTATACTGACCATAAAGTTTGACATACAAAATTTTGCATCTTTAACATCTAAATTTGCATTATTATTTTGAATCTGTAGCCTGTATGTGCTGCGTGCAGGTGGATAAAAATTACTTTCTCTACATTTTTATGTATCTTTTAACTTAGTGTGTATTGGTGTGTTTAAACACTATCTGTTTAAACAGCAATTACTGCAAATTAGAAAATTGCAATTAACAAATTTATGCAAATCATACATCTTCACTTTCTTCTATGTTCCTGATACAAATGTGTTTCTGATTAGAAAGGAGAACAAATATGCTCATCTTGCCAGTGCTACTGAAATGTGTATATGGGTTGCTTTAACAAAATACACTTGCTGTGTGAACTAAAACTATTTTGAGATTCTTCAGTGCTTTATTTTGAACATGAAGACACCGTCAGCTTGTACTGTTTGTTTGCATTTATGCATCCATTTTCTAAAACAAGATCAAGTATCATTCTTAAAAATGGGCTTTAAACAGCTTTTATATGCATTGGATGTCCTGGATGGCTTTATTAATTCCTGTGCTTGGCTTCCTGGATTTTGGTGAAATACGTCCGTGTGTTCATGCTTTGCATGCTTTAGGTGAACAGAATCATCTTTATAGAACATTTTGAACCCACTGACTGTGGTAAGGCAATGACTATAGTTATGTCTTAAGCTAATAACTTGGATAGGCCAGGAAGCATTTTTTTTCCTTTTTCTTCATGCAAGATACTTAGATTCTGTTTGCCTCCCACTGCACATACTGTGAAGTGCAAGAGGCTGGTGGACTTTCAACAGACAGTGGGGTAGACTGACGTCAAAAGCATTATTGAAAATTCTCTTTTTGCATGTCTTTTATCTCTGATCTTTTTAGACAAACATAAACTTGATCTGTGCTCTGAGCCATCTGGATGTTTTAATGCATTGTTGATACTTGCCCCTTGGCTCTGTGCTATGCCACCTGTGGCTAATCATTTCTGTTTTGATTGTAGTTTGAATCTGACTCTGTCTTGGAACATGAGCAAGTCTCATACATGTCTGTCACTGAAATATCTAGGCAGTCTGTCTTTTAAATGCCTGGCTGGTATGTCTAGGTGGCATACTCGGACCCATGATAGCTGCTGACGTAGCAAGTTAGGGAAAGAATTTTCATTCAGATTAGGATGTGGTACATTTTTGCCTTGTTTTAAAATATAGCATGAGGTTGGTCTGCTTGTGTATTTCTGCTAGAATGAATATAATTCACTGGTCAGTCTTACTTTGAAAGAGCAAATTTCAGTTTGTGGTCTGTGCATTACTTTCAAACAATTTGGTTTTATTTAAAAAAACAAAACCAAACAAACCCCAAACCCTAAGAAAAGTTCCTAGGCTTAAATTGCAGTAAAAGTTATGATTCGCTATTGGAAGATTTTCATAAGTTGGGAAGATTGAGAACTGTTGTTACAGAGGCCTCCACATAGTTTTCCCCATATGAGAAAAAATCTGTCTAGCAGGGAGTAAATTATTTTATCTATTTGAAGTTTTGGGGTTCAATATACTGTATATGGATGAGGTATGCTGAACTGAGGTATACCAGGTATATTAATATTCTAATGCTGTCTTGTGCTAGTGAACTCTCTAAAACAAGACCTGTAAGAATTGCTCTACTGGGTCAAATCAAAAGTTCATCTAGCCTGTCAGGGACAAGAGCCTGTTTCTGACCACCTGGGCAGGCAGTGTAACATCTAGCTGGTCCATCCCAAAACCATGCTGTGAAGACCTCTTTACATGGAAGTTCTCTCTTTTCTTGTGGCCTCCTCCATGACTGCCCCTTCCAAAGCCTCATCAACCTCCTTGTCAGCCTCCTCCTGGCCAACCTGGACTTTAATGCTTTCAAGAGGAGGGTCTTGGTGGGGGAATCCTAATGACTGTAGGCCTCTTCCCATTCCTTGGTGCTTCAGCATTGCCAGGCAGAGCTCTCCTGGGCAGTGTCTGCCTGCTGCTTGGGAGCCATCAGGGAGGAACATGTGTTGGAACCGCTGTCCTCAGCATCCCCTTCTTAGTTCCCATTTTTGACCATTTGAACTCCCCCCAACCCCTTCTTTGGAGACAGCAAATGAAATCAAAGAATCAGTTGGATCTTTACATGGTATTTTTTTTCTTTTTCTTTAGCCCTTCCTTTCCCAAGAGAAACCTCACATAAAGAAACCTTTAGTGGAGAAAAAACAAGTGGCACAAACCAGTGAGAGAATTATTTAAAAAAGAGTACAAGACAGAGGGAAACATAGAATTAACTTCTACCTATGTAGTTTCTGAATCGTCAGTAACAGCTGATGCTTGTCTGGCTGTGGATGACCAGATGTTTCCATTGCTTAATGACATTTTGATTGGTTAACTGCCTGCCTCGCACCTACTGGAAAAATGCATGTTTCACAGTTGAAGCAGTGCACATGTGGTATGTTTCATTTATTGTAACATCACGTTCTTTTTGTAGTATTTTAACTCTGATATATATATGAACTGTTTTTTTTTCCTTAAAAATGAAATCATTATGGGCTATTTTTACAATATACAGAAAATAAAACTGAACATTGTATTTGTAGTATCAGTGATAGAAAAGTCTGCCTTTTTATTGGAAGTTATTGCTATTTAATAGCCTGTATATCATTCAGTGATCCTGATAAGTTGAAAAGGCATATTAATTTCTGTGGTTTCTTCTGGGAATTAGGGTGTACTACTGATGCAGAGACATACTTTTTGCCCTCACTAAGGAAATCTTTGAAAATTTTCCTAGTATTTCTAATTCCAGCTGAGCTTTAACATTTTCCTTATGATGCTGACATCTCTAGCAAAATTTGCACATGAAAACATGCATTTTTGGTCCTATATTAATTAATTTAGTGCCAAAAATAAGGTTGGCATACAGTTGACTGTATATAACAGAGCTTCTAATTTTGCTAGTAAAAATGAAGCTCAGTTGCAGTTAGTGCACATCATATATCCCTAGTAGACTGTTCTGAACTGGTTAAAAAAAACCACCAAACCTCGTGCAATAATGGCATGAGCTGAAGTGATTAATTTTTTTTTTTTTTTTTTTTTTTTTTTTCTGTTCATGTAGGTTTTTGGGAGTTACCCCTACAGTCTTTTTGAGTAAAACAGGAGTGTGTCAGGTTTGTGTGCAGTGTTGAGTTTTATAGTTGACTGGAATAATAGATTTGAATCTGTACTGAATACTTAGAGAAATATCTTTAAATATGTTACAGTCTTACAGTATCAGATTATGATTGGTAAGATTAAAAGAGTAATTCTTCATGTAGCATAATATTTTCAGTGGCATAGTTATGATAAATATCTTCCACAATCTCAGTTTTTAGTGTAAACTGTTCAAGCAGGAGAGTAGTCCAAATTATACTGAAACCCTTACGTTTCCTGAGGTGAGGATATAAGAGTGAGATAAGTATATAAATCCATTTATTTTCTCCACAAAGCTACTTTTAAAAGCAAAACTTCTAAAGCTGCATGCCGGATTTCACTGAGGTTGATTAATATCTTGCCTTCTGTCTTCATACAGTGAAATCGTTCCCCAGTATACAGTGAAGAGAAAATGTTCAAAAACTGAATGAAATTGCACTAATTATAGGGTCAAATTTCAGGGATATTTGTTTAAGGAGATATTCCTTTAAAATGGAGAATAAAAATGCTGCTCAGGAAGAACAGATGGGAAAAAGACATTTCTTTCTGGACAGGCTATGTGTTTCTGTTGTTCTGTTGTAGTTTTAGCAAGTAATGGTGGAAGGAATAGATGTACTCATGATTCATGATATTGGGTGAAAGTAAAAGGTGTATGCTAAGGTCTTGATTTGTGGCTGGTGTGAAAACTGCTTGGTCATGTTGCGCAGCAAAGAAACAAGATTTATTAACACAGTTACTCAAATTCACAGCAAATTCTATCAGTATGGCTAGTGATCTCCCAGCTGGTGTTTCTAAGTGATATTTAAGATGAGCCAATGACATTGTTATGGCTTGAGATATCAAGACACAAATTGTATGTGTCATTAATGTCTCTGTCTAATGCATTTCTTTGCCAGTGATTGGCTATGTTCTGCAAATAGTGTTGGTTTGCAGAGGGAAAAGATTTTGAAATTGATATTCAAGGCAATTTTATTTTTGTAAGATGCTTTAGAAAATGTATGTAAGTGTTTTTAGATACTTCAGTTTGAGGGGGGGAACAGGAAAAGTCCCCATGCATTTATTTTATTTTTTTTTTTTTCAAAGTAGGGCTTATCAATGTCAGTAACTTTTGGTCAGGAAAGTTTCAACTGATTCTGTCTTAATACTGTGATTCTAAGCTCCTGTCCAGATTCAGATAAAAATATTTTTTTTCCTTTTTTGGCTTCCAACACAACCTTATGGTAGTGTTTTCCTTACTACAGTGCATTGTATTTCATATCATGCATATTTTATATTAAAGAATATATCCTTTTCATCTGATATGTTCACAGCTTATCTGTAGGAGATCTCTTGAGCCTCTTAGACCTTCATCTCAAAGTGTTTGGGGTCAGCCTTAAGCGACTGGAGCTCTATACATTGGAAGGATGTTAGTGCTAGTTTTGACTTTGTATTTGGCCCTGTTCTGTGCATGGATGTATTTATGTATGCATGGACTTATATTTATTTTTTCATAACAATATACATTGGCTACACATGGAAATATTAGACATCGAAAGCATTTGTCTAGATCTTTCCTTAAATATAGCAGCAGATTCTTTCATTTTAACAGACTTACAAAGAAGACTTCTGTAACCTTTATAATGAAGTTCACAATATATTTTTCCTCTCTAAAGGCTTTAAGGAAGCAAGATGCTAAAGCAGATGAAACAGAAGAACTCATGAAAAATAAAATTGTGAAATATGAAAGTGAAAAGAACCAAGTAAGACCTAATTTTCTCCTTTCTTGTTTGGTTTTAAATGAGTATATAGTGTCATATGTTACAGTATATGCTTCCTTTTTCAGAGAAACCAGCAGGATAAAACTTTCTTTACTTTTTAAGATAACAGGGTGTTTTTTGGGGTTTTTTTTGCATCAGAGGCACTATGAATATAGCTATGTTGAACTTCTGTCTTTCCTTCAAAGTTCTTTACTTATAGTGTGTTACTTCTAATGACTCTTCCATCCTGCCAGGCGGACAAGTTTATAACTTGGGGATTATCCTTGATTTTCTTTCTTGGATTTGTCTCTGAGTTTATACATAGTCTGCTGTTGCTTATCTGCAGCAGCTCAAAGATGCAGCTTTTCTTCATCCCTGCAACTAATGCATGCTATAGTTATTTTGCACCACAGTTATTATTAATTACTCTTACTGAACTATCTGTTGCCATATTGCTCTCTTCCTGTTCGTAGAAAACAACATTTCTTATATTTCTGTCCTGGCAGGATGCTAGGACCATATTACACTTTTTTTAGCTTTTTTCCTCTTACATCGAGTTTAGCCTTTTTGTCAATACTTTCAAAGTTATACCTAAACCATCTATGTAGTTTTATGGTATGTTACTCTCTCCATTCCATTAATGCTGGTCCTGTTTACTTTGCCCATTTGCCAACCTCTCAACATCCTCTTTGAGATTGCTATCTGTGCAACAACAATTTCCGCTGTCAAAAACTATATTTATTTCCATGTGGATCTTTGTGATCTTTGAACTATTTATGGTAGAAGTCAGAAAATATTTTGTAGCTTTTGCTTTCTGTTTTTTTCTAAATGGTTATCAGTTTGCTGACTATTTCTGAGTAAACATTTTTAAATTCCCTTAATTATATTTTTAGGAAAAATTCTAATTGAAAGAAATTCTGGGCACTTCAATTTTGCAGTTTTCGTGTTTCTAGAATAGTTCAAATACATCATCTTGCACAACACAGAAGAAGCACAGAATTTACCAATTACTAGTTCTACCAATGCATGTCATCTTTAGCACTTTTATGAATGAACTATGTAACAAAGGTAACTTCCTTAATTATATTTTTAGGAAAAATTCTAATTGAAAGAAATTCTGGGCACTTCAATTTTGCAGTTTTCGTGTTTCTAGAATAGTTCAAATACATCATCTTGCACAACACAGAAGAAGCACAGAATTTACCAATTACTAGTTCTACCAATGCATGTCATCTTTAGCACTTTTATGAATGAACTATGTAACAAAGGTAACTTCAAATGTTATGTCATTGTTAATTTTAATTTGAGTTTGAAAGTATGTTTCAAATCCAGGGACAATGTTTTTGAAACTTTTAAAAAAAGTTTGTCTTCCTTTCTTTTACTTCTAACCAAGTAAAAATTTGGTTTTATGCTTTTTTGTTTTGGATTATATATACCACTTTGTATCTTCATGTGATATAGAATATTGTACAAAAATTATAGACTGTAAGTTAAATTCTCTTTATGTAATTTAAATATAGCAGGGATTTAGTACAAATGAAAGTTTGCTTTAAAATTTTGGACAAATAAGAACATTGTGTATATTATACCTCGTTTTAAATAGATGCTTATATGGATTAATTTGTGCCAGAATTAAATAGTTAAAATACACTTTTGTACTATGGTACATACATTACTTTTCTTTCTTCATCATCTTCTGTAATGAAAGCTTGAGCAGGAATTGGAGCAGTCCCGGAAAAAGTTGAATGAATCAGAAGGCAGTAGAGAAGCTCTTTTGCATCAGGTAACTGCTTTGGTGTGGTGAAAATTCTAAAGTTTTCTTATTAGGCTGTGTCTGAGTCTTTTTGCTTAATCTTCCACTCTCATACTCTGATAACATTGTTTTGGGAAGGGAAGAATGATATAGAAAGACAGGTTTAAGAGTCTAAAATATGTGGATAGAGCTCTCGTTATACTTTTTCTGCTTTCCAAACTTCTATGTATGTATGTTCATATATAATAATTATAGTGGTAGTAGTTATGGTACTTTTTAAGTACATAAACACATTATTTGTAACTGCCCTTCATATGCTTTAGAACAACTTCTATATTAGTAATTATTGTTACGCAAACCTCATGCTATAATTGATGAATTCAGATAAACCAGTGACCAAAGTACTTGCTGCATTTTATACTAACATGATATAAGAATATATAAAAAACCAAACACCTGAAAAACTATCTAAAGTGTGCTCTAAACAATACCTATTGATGCACATACGATTAAATCTAGAAGTTGCAGGAACCTGGATTATAGCTTTAGAAAAGTGTCCTTTCTCCTAAATATTTCTAATCCTTCCTTCTTTCAGAGGAGCTGGGGAAAAAGACTGAAATAAATAGGAAGCGGACAATTGGCATACTTGTCTGCTAGCATTAGTTGTTTGACTTGTGTGTCTAGCAGAAGTTTGAGTGTGCTGTGTTACTGTTTTGAATTTAACTCACTGTGCATGGGATATAGTGCTATATCACATATGGGTAATATGAGTTAGAGCTATCTTCCTTCAATTCAATTTTAGCATGTCGTATTTTCTTTATTGTCCTGTACACAATGTCATCTTTGAAAGTGCTAGATGGTATATGGTAGAACGGAAAAATTTAAAAAGCCCCTATGTTTCTTAAGAATAAGTACATTGTATTTTTAATGAGTAGAATTTAAATAAAATATATTGCCTATTAAACTTGTATAGATATTTTCACTAGCAATGTAAACAATTGCAACATATAAAATGGTAGCATTTTGTTTGCCCTAGAGAAATTAATGCTCATCCGTGGTCAACATAACAAATTAAGATGTTTCCTTTAATTTTGAATAATCACTTTGTGGCCTATAATTAAGAAGTAATTTATCTTTTTGTTTACCATCTGCAGTACTCTTGAGACTTATTTATAAATATTACTTGTGTATAGTCTTTTTGTAGTGTTTAATAAAAGTACACTATTTACTCTTTCATTCTGTTTTTCATTAAACATTTGATACTTGTACGTTCATTTTAGATTGAGGATCTTCGTGCCCAACTTTTGAGAGCAGAAGACGACCGTGTAGAGTTGCAACATCAAATTTCACATGTTGCTATGCACCGCCAGAGCTACCAGGATGTACAAGATGATGAAAGGAGAATTAGAACAGGTACAACTCTCAAATTTTGCACTAGAGGCCTGCAAATTAGTTAGTTAGCCTGGACGTTAATTCTGTCTTTGAGTTTCAGTCTAATTCTTCTACTGTTTCAAGAAAAACAGACATTTAACTCCTCAGCTTTAAGTTAATAAGTACTGGCACCTGAATATTAACGAATAAATAGCAAGGAGAGTTAAAATTTAGGATAAAATACCATGATTTACATATTTAAAACATGAAGATTATTAGAGACAATTTCAGTGAAGTGGATAGTGTTTTTACAGAAGAAAAACATATTTTTTAAAGAATAAGTTCTTTGAAATTTTACATTTCAGTCCATTTGCAGTTTAAATTCTTCCATCTTGAAATTCATAGCAAAAGTCATTTACGTAGCTGGTTAGTAAGACTGATGAATTTCTGGTAGAATTTCTAAGGCTTAACAACGTGTTCCAGAGAGGCTAAGAAAATTTTCCAGTATGATGCAGTCAGGGCTTCTGTTTGCAGTATGTTAGAATTTTAGAGATGGAACAATTATATTTAGAAGAAAAATATCTTAAACAATTTCAAGATGTAATTGCATATTAAATTACCACTTTAGCAAGGTCTTCGCTACATTGTTAGTTATCTATCTGTATTTAAACTTTTCAAACATAATCAAAAAAGCATTAGAGAAAGTCTTTATCTTTCTCCTTATTAACATAGAAATGTATTATTCAAGATAATAGAGGAATAGTGACTCCAAGTCCAGTGTCTCTGTGAATTAGCTTGGTTAATGACTTCTTTTTATATTTTCATACTTCAGCTACTGAATTATCTTGGTTATTAAAATAGGACTCTGACTCCCTGTTTTACAAATCTCATACAGAGCACTGGAAGATGGCTAGATTTTGTACATGGCTTAGCTTCAGAAATGTAACACAAAATAGTCACATTAACATGACTGGAGAAAAGGTATTAAAATATCTGCCTAAAAGTGAATTTATTTGAAACAATATGCCTTTCATGTTAATGAAATCGTATTTTAATTTTTCCATTTGTTTTATAATTATACATCAAAACTGTTATAAAAATATGAAGAAAATAAAAAAATGTACTGTAGCTATTAAGACACACATATATTTATATAATTTATGCAGTTGTGTTTCTCCTTACTGTGTTATTTCTGTTTCTTCAGAGATGCATGGGAAGAATGCAGACAGAGATTTTCTTTGCCTCTAGTAGTTGTTTATGACTTAAAGACCTTTGAATTTCTGGTTGAGGAAATTTACAGCTTACTCTCATCAAGAACTTCTATTGTAGCTGTAGGATTCAGACATAAAATTCACAGATAGTGTGACTTCCAAATCAGGAGTTATTACTCTGGTGGGATAAAATCTTGGTCTTGAAGTTTGTGGCCAAGTTTCATTTACACCAGAATTTCCCCATTGTTTCTTCTGTCCTATTTTATTTTATTGGGTTTTGGTTTTTTGGGGGGAAAAAGAAGGGGGGAAAACCCCCATAAAATGACTGGATAAACAGAAATACTGTCTTATTCAGTAAAAGGTTATGGTATAGGTATAGCCATTTTCCACAGATACTTTAATCGAAATAAATAGTTGTAGAGTAGTCTCAAGTAGAGAAGAAAATTGCCAAAAGAAGAAATGAGAAAAAAATAATTTACCACAAGTTGGTGTTTCTACTGGGCCTATTGTTCTGTTTTCACTATTTCATAGTAGCTGAAAGATATGAGAGAGAGAAGCAAGAACTGGAGAAACATATTTTAGAGCTTAAAGCAAAGCTGAGTCATAATGCTGTAATGTCAGAGGTAGAACAACTGAAGAGATGCATAGAGCGTAAGGACAAGGAGAAAGCACAGCTTGTAATGCGCATACAGGTAAGTTGTTTTTTTGTTGTTTGTTGTTTTAATAATTTCCTGTATGTTTAAGGTAGGTGATGTGCCAGATTAGGGAGTAACCTTTAAAACTAAGAGTAACTGTCATGTTCTTCATAGTTTTTTCTATAAATAACTTTGAAAGGTGATCTGAGTTTGCGGAGGTTTTTCTCTCCCATTTCGTTAATAAACCAAAACAGGTATTTGCTATTGCCCATAAATTCATGGTTTGGATTATTTCTCTTTCCCATGTGCAAAGAAAGGGTGATCTGATTTTATCAGTAGTTACCATTAATAATGGTTTCTGGAATTACTTTTATAAGTTAGTATTTACTTCCTTATTCCCCATTCCAGCACGCTTCAGAACGAAAGTTTAACTTTAAACAAACTGGGATACCTTGTTCTATGAGAGAGTAAAGTAGAGTAACAAAAATAGATCATAACTGCTCTTTTTTTTAGCAATTAGGTGCAATATAATAATTATTATATTAATAAGTATTAGCATTCTTATTTATGGTAAACACATACTATTTAAAGTGATTCTCTGTGAAAAGAATAACAGCAGTCTCTGACACTGGAATTTTAGTTAGAAGACTTTTACCTTGAATACAAAATGAGATATAAGGAGGCAGTAGACTTTTTATTTAAGAAAGGAGATTTCTGTATTTTTCAATCTTGTCTAGATTTGTCATTGGTAGTAAGATCCCTGAACAGTAACTGTTTTCTACTGTCTTTCATGACTGTCAGGAGAAATGAGGATATTTTCAAAACCCGATGTGGGATTTTAGTAGCCAAGTACTTAACATTTGTTGTACTTGTATTGGGGCATTCAGTAAGCCAGGGAAATCAAACTAATACATCAAATTACATTTGGAAAGAATTGAAATCTTAAAATAAGTTCCTACATGCTTTATGAAAATTGGTCATTGAACAAGTTTAAAAAGACCTAGAGTGCTCCTATAGAGGATAAAGCAAGCAGAACTCATTTGCTGATGCCCATCAGGATTTGTGTTCTAGCTGGCCAATACAACTCCAGACTAACTCGAAACATGCTGGTTTTTTGTTTTGTGGGGCCTGAGAAATTCCAATTACTTTGGTGGCAGGAGTTAATGGGATAAAAACCCATAGAAAACCAAATTTTTAAACTTCTGCTTGTAGAACATGCTTTCTTGAGGGTCAGAATGATGTTCTAATACTAATTTCCTGCTCTGTGAAAATACTGATGGAAGAGTGCTGAGCTGGGGTCATTGTCATTGCTCTGAGTTAGAAATCTTTGACTTCCCTGATTATCTCAACAGAAAATACTTTGTACTTCTTATCTGCTTCCCACTGCCATTTTCCTACAGAGGCAGTAACAGGAAAATAGCTAGTGTGTTTTTCTTTTAATGACATCAAGGAATGCAAGGATGTGAATTTCTAAACTTACGTACTTACAAAGCATTTTGTCAAGCCTGTTCTAACAGCTGCTCCTATCAGATAGTCTGATTCCCAGTTGGAAGTGACCAGTCATGTTTGACTTGAGTGTAATTTATCTTTGGTTAGTGGGGAGGGTGTAACTGCTCTTGCCTCTGGTGTACATGTGATACTAGAAATTTCTTTTGATTATTTAAATGTCATTGTTTTCAACAATTTGAGTTGTGTGTGTTGTACATTTAGCCCCTGACAGTTGCCATAAACTCACAATATGATGTAAAATGGAGGGGATGAAAAAGATTATAATCATGTTCTTAAACTCATGTTTAGAAGTGAGTTCAATCTTAAATTAATTCTTAAATTTAATAGAGAAAATTTTTATTTCAGTTGCTGTAGTTTACCTGAGGATGCTTCTGTAAGACCTTGCAAATGTATGCAACTATCTTAAATATATTGTTCTGCATGGAACTATATAGATATGCTGCTGTTACGGCTGACTACTATGGCGTGACTATTATGGCTAAGAAATAAACAAAGTACACAAATTATAAAGATGCAATACCCTAGTTTCTCTAAGCATTTTTAGACTGTTATGCTTGTGAAATTGTTTGATTTACTAATTGCTACTCATTCCAATTCGGTCAAAGTAATCTTACAGAATTGTCCAGGAGAGTGTAACAGAAGACTGTCAGTTTGGCAAAATATTTCAAATTTTCTCAGGGAAAGTTACTGATTTGTTTATTTAAGATTAGAATTCTTCAGTAATATAAGTCTTTCAGTCTTATGAAGATTGATGAAGATCTTATCCTCATTAAAATTCATTTAATGGCTTTTTCATCCTCTAAAGATGAAAGTGTTAGCCAATTATTTTCATTATACGAGCCAATTAAGATATCTGAAAATCAGTAAGTAACGTTTCTAAATTTAAAGAGATATTCTTACAAAATAAGAGAAATCAATACCTTTGCAGACCAGCCTGTATCGCCATGTCAGTGGAGTTCAAATGCTGAAATAGTGCTACAGATAGATTTAAAATATACAGATGCTATTTACTTCGATAAAGTTTCTATCTAAAATCACATATCAACCGGGTATCTTTTATTTACATGAATCAGAACGAGTAGCAGTTCAAGCTTTGGAAGAATTTGGAGAAGGTATCACTTTAAGAAGTTGATTTTGTGCAATATACCTTTTACTGAATGAATACACTTCTTGACTGATTGAATGTATGCATCTTCAGTTATTCAATTCACAGAATTTATGCTTGTATGAAAAATCTAAACCTTCTGGATTAATGGTTCTTGATGGTTAGATACAATATGATTGGCACGAGATGCAAATCAGATTGTGATGAATAAAATGTATTTGAGCTCTGCATTCAGGAAAAAATAGTAAGAGAAATAATTAGGTGCATGATTTGGTTAGCATTGTTGAAAACAGTATCAATGACAAAGCAGTATGATTCCGTAGCTTACATTTAGAATCTGGTGACTGCACTGCTGAGATGCAGGGCAGAAAAAAGAGCGGAGGGGGAAAAATACATATAGATCTACTTTAGGTGACTAATGTAATTAGTGTGGTGAGGTGAAATGTGGCTTTCTGTATTCTTATCAGTTCAGAATGTTTGCACATAACTGTAATATAAAGCATTAGTTCTGTAAATTGTAGCAAATGAGTGATCCTCACTTGCATTTTAAATAAGTTTTAAGGAATGTTGCGTTGAATACACTGTGGTGTGTTTTCTATATCTACAATGAATTTTGTTTTGCAGTTTGTGGTGATTTTATTTTTAAATTAGGTGTTGAAAATTCAGGTCAAAAGTATGATACGTGTAATCAAGCTAAGGACTAGAAGCCCAAACTACACGAGTTACCAGAATGGTGGCAGAGTCACATGTTTAGTGCCTATGGTGATTAGTTTACACTTCAGATAAATAACTAGGTTCTAACTGGAAAATGTTGGCCTCTTTCTCTGCCTCCAGTTTCTTATGAAAGTTGAAAGCTAGATTACATATTAGGATGTTGGATATGTAGAAAACTAGATGCACAACTGTTTTACTTGGGGCAAATGTTGCATCTGTTTTTGAGTTTACTAATCACCTCTGTTCTGTGTCATCTCTAGCCAGAGCCTGTCAATTGAAATGTCTGTGGTGGTGTTGCAGTCTGAGGGCTGATACAAACTTTAATCAGTTTTGAAAATAATACTTGCATTTGGATCTCTAGAGCATTAATATGCTGTACCTCAGGATTTAGTAACTAATCTTAATGACATTTTTTAAGTGTTCTGCGAACATAACTCTCTTTTATACAAATCTTCAGATATTAAAGCCAGGAGGAGAGTATTTGATGTTATGTTGGTGGAGAATGAGTTGACATATGAGTATTCTAATACCTTCCCCTTGGTTCTGTTAGCAATGGAACTATGAAAATGCAGCAATAAAATTAATCACATTTGAAAAATTGGGACCCAGAATTGTCTTGTGTAAAGACTGAAAAGAGACAACGTACCACAGTCAGGATTTTCTATAGTGACCGCAATGCAAAACATGCTAACAATTGCGAAAACATTTTAACAGTGACCTGTTATGAATATCCTGGGTTACTTCTGTCAGGAGAACCTCCATACTGTTGTAATGTATGTCACAGAATATTGTCATGCTGCTATTGCATCTAGAGCAGCTCACTGAGTTCTCTGGGTGACTGACCTTCAGCCACCAAAGACCCTAGATGCTCCTGGGAATCTGGAGTCTTAATCTATAAAGGCAGCATTTCTCATCTGCGTAGAAAATTTTTTTGAATCACAGGTGTTTAGTAATTTGCTATTTGGAAGAGAAACTCAAATGTCCAAGAAAGAGGAGGGGGAAAAAAAAAAGAAAAAAAATCACCTAATAAGTGCAACCTTCTGACGTTGCTTGTCCTTTCTCTTAGATTATCTCACTCTTGTTTACTACGGTCACAACTGAGAAGGAGAAAATTGGATGAATATTTAAAAAAAAAACAACAACCACCCACCCCACCCCACCCCCATCTGTATATTCCTGTCTTGTAGAAATCCTTAAAATATTTACATTCTGAATTACCTAGAAGGGTAATTCCAAGATAGGAATGTGAAAATTAGGGTATATTCTGCAAGGTCTAAAGTAAGCATTGCTCTGCCAAATTCTCCTGCCATAGTAAAAGGGCAACCTGCAAGGCTCAGGAGACAGCTGTGTCTGGTGGAACCCCTGTCAGAACTGAAGAGGATATCTTCAGACACGTTCCATTGGACATGGGTCTGCTGACAACTTTAAGCACTAAGTTTAGAATCATAGAATCATTAAGGTTGGAAGAGACCTCTAAGATCATCGAGTCCAACCGTCAACCCAACACC
>NW_008795405.1:5025279-5048953 GCF_000699145.1 Aptenodytes forsteri | reverse complement strand
ATTGCTAGTTACTTGGGAGAAGAGACCAACACCCACCTCGCTACAACCTCCTTTCAGGTAGTTGTAGAGAGCGATGAGGTCTCCCCTCAGCCTCCTTTTCTCCAGGCTAAACAACCCCCGTTCCCTCAGCCGCTCCTCAGAAGACTTGTTCTCCAGACCCCTCACCAGCCTCATTGCCCTTCTCTGGGTTTAAACATGTTCTCAAAACAAAGATGGAGACTGAGATCTGTGATAATTCCAACTTCTCTAGCACTAACAGGGCTCTGGGCACTGTAAATCTAAACAGACCCAGGAGCTGGATTAAGGTGTAGTCTGTGGTAAGGACTGATGTTTCTCTTTGACCAGTTCCTTCAAATCCCACAACTCTGGAGGCTGAGAGCAAACCTACCTTTGTTGTGTTAGGTTTTTCATTTATTTTTCTTTTAGTGGCACTTTCTTTATCTTCTGTATGCTGTGGCATCCCAATGAAGGGCAACTCCTTTCCCACAGGTAACACAGTATTTCACCCTCAATGCTAATGAAAAAACCCCCAAACCTCCCAAACAAATGAACAAAAAAATCATACAACAACAGTTGTTTACGCTTGGTTATAATACCAGAATAGGTCCTCACCGTGTCTGACCCAGCCGCTATCTGAGTTTCAGCCTGTGCTGAACTTGTATTCAGTACTGCTCTGCAGTAGAATGTGTATACAAACAGCTCTGCACAGGAAACAGTCAAGCTATGTGCCTTACATTAATGGTAACATTTTATGATGTATTGTCTGCATTCATATTTAATGCCTTTTGCAGCTGAGATTCTGTGGCTGAGAGGAAAATGAGGACTAAAAGGCTGAAGGGAAACTGAGGATTGAGACTCCTACAGATGTCTGTATACAAATAATATAAAACATGATGGGGAAATAGGGGTACCTACTTACTCCAGGTGTTGTTATTTTAATACTCAAGACCGACCATATGTGCATCCATAGTAGGATGCAGGTATAAACATTCATTGCAAGATACTTTGTTATTTTAAGAGAAAATAGATGGCTTTCAAGACTTAAGTTCATGACAAACTTATGAACAATAGGCACATGGTATTTCTTTTATAAAATTTTATATATTAAATCTAATGTTTTTTGAAAATATGCTAAAATTGAAAAATGTGATGCTATGCATCTAATCTTAATTATCAGTTATTCTTAGTTGTAAAGATTGTTCAGAAAGAAATTAAAAGCCTAAGTTTATAAGGTCATCATTATGAAATGAAACCGCAAGATCATACTTTCACAGCCCACCACTGCCAAGTACAATGTTCTTCCAATGACAACAGTAATTTGCATAATTTTTTCTTACTATCAAAACAATCTTAATTCTCATGAAGTCAAAATCAAGCATTAAAAATATATAGAAGTGTAACTTGCTTAATGGAGCTTTGTGTTGTATTAACTATTTACTATCTGCTGATAGTACGGTTCCACAAAAACTAATAATCGGTCATTTTCTGAGCAGTGTTTGCCTGAAAGGGGTATCATATTTAGCAAGGTATGCTCTACTGACCCTGTTGATTGTTATTTCCAATCATCAAATGAAAACTCTGTCCTTTAAGATGGTTCTGATGACCTCTAGAAGTTCATTGTTGTAAAGGGTTGCTTCAAATCAATCACAATGTTGACGTGTGCAGGCAGGTAATGACAAATGGCAAAGAGAAGTTGCCTGTAACTGTTCTGTTAGAAATGTTATCTTCAAAATTGTACACAATCAGTAATCCTACTTTTTTCACAGAGTGCCTAGAAATTGGGATTGTGTGTTGGGATTTTCCAAGGAACCAAAACGCAGGACCATAATCTTTGTTTTTATAGACGCAGGGTTGAAGTGTGCTCTTGCAGATACTGAAGCAAAAAAAATCGCTGACAAATAGTGCTTGTGTATGTCCGTTCCCCTTGTGTGAATGTATGTATATGCCATACCTGGAAAGAGGCTTTCTTCTTTCTGGGAAACCTGTCTCTCTGTGTATAGATGATAAACATGATTTCATACCAGATTTTTTATTTCTTTATTTTTATGGCAGCCCATGTCTGAAAAGTTGCTTATTTAATGTTTTAAATACCACTAGGGCAAGCCCTTATGGATCAGACAAAATTTTGACAACTGCATACATGTTAACATACAGATACATGTTTATCATATGTCAAAATAGGAATTCAAAAGTACAGGTCAGTACATTTGTGACCCCTGTTACGATGATATGAAAACAAAGAGTGTGGAGACCCACTGTTTCTCTATCTCCTTGCTTTACAGGGAAAGCTGCGTGAAATGTTGATATGCTATGCTGCTGTTTTCCAGCTGACTTGAACTGCTTTGGGTCTGTGCTTGCTTAACTTTTCTAAGCAAAGCATAAACTATTTGCAGAGATCTATCCTATTTTCACAAATTGTAAAAATAAAACATTAAAATTCACATTTATATTGGTACATCTATGTCAAAGTTCATTTCTCCTCCTCATGCAAATAGCTCGCATTGATAAACTAGTTGTGCTTCAAGATAAACATCTAAAAGAAACGTTCCCATTTTTTTCATTTTACTGTAAATCAATGAATTGGACATTAAGATTTGCTTCTACACAGTGAAATGAATGTTTACAATTAATTGAACATTGTTTTCTGTGTTTAAGCTTAGACTTATATTTCATTAAGAAGTCTGTGGGAACTGTAGTTGTATTAATGAAGTGTGTTCTCTGGGGGAATTATACATAAATAACTATTTTTTAATGATGCAGAATTGAATAGTACATCAATTTAGGCTGACATCCTCTATGGTGTCTCCAGAAAGACATGAAATAGGAAGTGATAATAGCATGTATAATCACATGACTGAAGAAATGATGACCCATTTTAGAAAATCTGTGGAAGGGTAAATGTAATGTCAGACTGTATTTTATTGGGCTTTTTTTAACTTCTGCTACACCCAGAATTTAAATCCTTACCTTTAAAGAGGTATTGTAATCTCTGTTTTCATTTGAAATTAAGCTCGTTTTGATAAAATTTTGCTAGTTGTAGCTTGTAAGGTTTTTTTGTCTTATGAATCAAGACTTTTTGCAAGGCTTGGCCTGGTTGTTTTGCCTGATGAGCTTGAAAATGCATGTTTAAATAATAGTGAAGCAGAATATATGTGAGTGTTTTCTAATGTATAGAACTGTAAATCTAGAAACACTTTCCTGTTTTCATTTTGCCACCTGTGTAAGATTTACTCCCGACTATTCTGCAATGTGTTTACCTGTTGTTTTATTATCTATATCTTAGTTGTGTCTAGAGCAAGAATATTCATCCTACAGGTGAGCAACTGATTGTCCAGTGGATGATCCTACTCCTGTTTTGCATCATGGGTGCAAGTAGCAAGCTGGACTGATTGTTTTTTGTCTGTAGTGTCAGTCCATTCCTGTCTGTATTTTCTGGCAGTACCACGGTCTGTCACATGCAAGAGTGCACATGCAGTCTTCTTTCCAGGACAGCAAATGCTATCCTGAAAAGACTGGTACAATTTATTGCCTCCCAGGAAGTAGTGGCCAGGTTTGGAGGGGAAAAAACCCCAACAAACCCACAAAGAAAAATCCAACCAACAAACCCAAGCCACACACCGCCCCCTGTCAACCTTGTGGGAAGGACCTTTGTCTAAATAGTCATTTTATGTGCGTCTGTTAACTCTCTTATTCCTTTCTAGGCAAAGTATTTTTCCCTTGTCCCTTCTGAATTGCACCCTGTTTATTTCAGACTACATCTCCAATTTGTTTCAGTCATTCTGAAATCTAATCCTCTTCTCTAAAGTATTTCCATCCCTTGAAGCTTGATAATATCTTTGACTATAGAGCAGGCCTATTAAATTCATCTAAGTCATTAGTGAAAATACTGAATGGTATGAAAGCAGTCTAAATAGGCCCGAAAAACAGAATACTAATGTGAAATTCTATGTGATGATCTTAATAAAATTCAGTTTTGCTAGTGAAGCTTCAGTAACTGGTTTCTGAATATGCCCTTGCAGAAGGTATACGGAGAACACTTTTCCTGACTTGCTTATGAGTCTGTCCTGAGAAATATCATCAGATTTGAGATAGGCAGCCCTTGTTATTTTTAAAGTGTGTGGTTTCAATTTCATTCAGTATCGAAAGGTCAACTAATGTTGGCTCTAATGTGCTTGCTACGTTTTCAAATATCTTTGCACTTTGTTCTAGAAACGTCTACCAAGCTGCTGTATTCTCTTTGTAGTCATCAGTGCTTTCCAAAATACCCTTATTCAGCATGTTGCTTCCATAAAAGCAACCAGCATGAAACTGGGTAACAACTAGCTCATATACTATAGATTACTTTTGTTGTGGTGAATGCTATTCTTCCCTTGCCAATTTTCTTTTTCCTCTCATCTGTTTATATTCATCTCCTTACATCTTACTATTTGCTTTATTCCCTATTTGCCTAGTGTGTAACATATGAGGATCCTGGTCAATGATTCCTTCTCAAACTTAAAATATAAATAATAACAAGAACAACCAGAAGAGGAACAAATGCAGAAAGTAAAATAAGGGATAGAGTAACCATGTATTTTATATCTTGTGTTGAAATTCTTTACCATTGCAGAAGGGGAGATTCTGTGGGCTAACAGGGCTCTCCCTGGTAGTCAAGGAGATCTTTTATGCTATTCATATTTTCGATAGAAATGTGATTTAACATCGCTGTATGTTGTTTGATAAGGTTTTATGTTGTGTATCTTCAGAGTTGGAGTTTTCATATTTTGCTATGATGATTCCAGGTGTTAACATCTGACCTGGAAAACAGGGAGAAGCAGCAGGAAAAAATGCTGGACCAGCTAAAGGAGATACAGAGTTGCTACAAGGCTTGTGAGAATGGACGTAGACAAACTGAACTCCAGTCTGCTGAGTTAGCTCAACAGGTTGAAGAGAGTACCAAGGAAGCAGAACGGTACCTCACTGAATTCAAGCATTCAGAGGCACTCAGGCTGGAGATTGAGAAAAAAAGTGAAGATTTGAAGGTGAGAGCACAGGAAACCATCCGCCAATGGAAGCTGAAATGTAAGAAACTAGATCGTGAGGTGGAAAAACAAAATGAAACTATCAACCAACTGATGGACAAGAACAGTCAGGTAAGATTGACTGGGGGTTTTTTTTGTACCCTTTCCATTTGTTTTAGAAATGAAGATAAGGAGTTTGTTTATGCAAACTGTGACTTAAGCCACTTTCTGCCTTAAGTTCTGGACCAAATTTTCTGGTGAACTACAAAACAGCTAATAGGTGGCAATACTTTTTAGCTATTACGGAGTTCCACATTCTCTTCTTTATCCAGTATTTATTCCAGTCTCTTCACTTAATCAGAGCTTTCTTCTTTACAAGAAGAAAATTTCTCTATGAATGTTGCTTTTACTTTATCTTTTCAGTTAACGGTTAACAAAACAGCTTATTTTTAGTTATTTTTTAAGGAAATAAGGTGATATTATTTGTAAAAAATTTTAATCACATTAAGTAATAACCCATGTTCAAGTTATGCATTGTCTCGTGTAGTGGACAGTGGTCACATCTTTGAAAGTAGGTGTTTACTTTCACTATGTATGTCAGATTGCTAGCAGACCATAATGCTATATGGAGTTTGGCACAACTAGCATATTTTTAATTCTATTCTGTATTTAACCTTTTCTCAGACTCTAGGCTTAGTAATGACATCTTTTATTACCAATAAAGACTACAGGTTCTGAAATACCATAAGAACTGCAACTTAGTTTGGATTTGATGTTTGGAGGCAGAAAAGTAGATATTTTTTGTTTGAGAATGTGCAGAGATTTTAGCAAAATCTGGAGATTTTAGCAAAAAAGGCACTCTTACCTGCATTTGGGATGAACATGCTGCTGACACCTACCATGCAGTTCCTAGGTTTTTCAATTCATCTGGATGGAGAGTCTGTGTTCCTTATATTTTTGTAACTACTTTTTTTTTTAATGCTTTTCATGTATGTTTTTTTTCAGCCTCTTCCTTATATTTTTCAGAAATTTTATTTGAAAAAATCAATTTGGAAATTGATCAAGAAACATTTCTGGGCTTTTCATTTGTCTTTGTTGGAACAAAGACACTTATTCCTCTCTTCCTCGTCCTGTAAAGTTTCTCAGGAAAAAACATTGGGGTTTTTAAAAAATATTTTTCTTTTTATTTATTTGGCAAAATTCCTTGACTTTTTCTAGTCCTGACACTGCTTTAAAGACAAGCACTCACATCAGTGCTAATGCTGATCATGCCATCTTGGAATAGTAGTAGAAACCATCATTCTGTTTGTAATAAGTCTGTCGGTCTTTGTATTTTCCAGTGGCTGGGTCAAAAGGTGCCTGCTCCTATAGTGGCTGGTATAGTGCTAAGATTCATGCTGTGAGCTTTTATCTTAACTTACATGCTCTGCTGGTGCAGTCTGTCATATTGTATGGCCTACTTCTGTTTTTACAGAGCTTCCTTCACCTCTTTTCACTTATTTTCTAGTGCATCCAATTTAGGTTACTAAATCTGATGGGCTTGGGATGGCTCTGTGCTGCCCTCTGCTTTGTCCTGCTCAAAGATTGTAGCTTTCAAGGGGTATATGGTGTGAAGTATGGGATGTCTGTATTCATCCTGTATAGTTCCTGATCCAGTAACCTGTTCCGAGACTGGTACATCAATGTTTGAGCCTGGTCAAAGCACGGGAGAAGCCATGATGGGGCTAATACTGAGTTGAATAATAAACTCTAGCAGATCTAAGCTGTGATTCCTGGGGTTGCTGTTTCTCTCCTGAACTACCTAGCTTATTCTTTATTTTTTATTATTATTTGCTCTGTCCATGCTCCGACAATTCATTCCGTAGTAATCTTGTTGTATTGGTTAGCCCTAGCAGTTGTCTGAGGAAATAAGGTTCGCAAACATATAAGAAGTTGGTCGTCTCTTGCCTAGGTAAATGGAGGTGTTAAGGAAAGGAAGAAAACCTGAATCATTTAGAAATCATATGTCTCTCTCATAATAGACAAATGAGAAGCAAAAAGTAGAGGAGAGTTGTGAATAACAAGCAGGAGGAGCCCCAAAAGGCTCTGAAATCACTGTTCGTGTAAATGCATGGACAGGTCTTTGTAATAGCAAGTGATACTGCTGTCCACATTGAAATTTTCTGTGTTACATAAGAGTCCTTGACATGAATTTTACTTCTTTCTATGCAACAAATGCATAAAAATGCTAAATGCAGTCACTTTGGTTTAAGCCCATTTAAGAAATGGTGTCAGTATTCATTCTTATTTTTAAAATCATCAGCATCTTGCCAACAAGTTTGAAGTAAGTGTCACTCCTGAAGAAAATCTCTTTATTGGAGGATATGTAATATCAAATAAACTGTGCGTCATTGTGGAGGAGAAAAAAATACAAACAATATTTCATGTTCTTAATACAAAGTTGTAGACAGTTTCCATATGAGGTTATAATCAATCTAGATGCAACATTTGTGATAAGCTTCAGGGAACTAGATGAACATAATTCTAACCAGCTTTGAAATATACAGACAATTAACATCTGAGACAAAACTCTATAAAAATAAATAATAAAGAAAAAGGAGAAATGGCAGTCTGTTGTCTTTGCTTTCTGTTATAGGACTTCAAAGGGTTGATGGCAAACTTTCAAAAGTTGATGGCAAACTTGCAAAATTGGATTACAATCATAGCTTGCAATTTCATGAGATGTTCCAAATATTTGCAGACAGTGGGTGGGCTACAGAAAGATTGTTTAGGTTTCATTCTTTTGGAGTTAGTGGGATAATTTGGTTAAAGTCTTGCCTATGTGGTTATTCTTGAGGACAAGTATATGCTTGAGATGACAAATGATCTGTGTCTAAATTTAAAGAAACACTGAATACATTTGAACAGAGTTTGTAACAAGCAAAAATTTTGTATTTTCACAGAACAAAGTGTGCTAATTGTTCCTTAGACATTAGGAATCTCTAAGGACATCCTTCCAACAATTTTCTTTAATTACTTTAGGTCGCACTGGATTTCTTTTTCTTCTTTCCTAGGCCCTCAAGGAAAAGGATGACCTCAGAAGTCAACTTCTCTCTGCTATACACCAAATAGAAAACCTTCGGAAAGAGCTGAATGATGTGCTCACAAAGAGAGCCCAGCAGGAAGAACTCCTCCACTGCAAAGAGGTAAAACTGACTGAAATGAAGTCTCACCAGGTATCTCTTGAAGAAGAGATCAAAGAAGTTCAAGGTACTGTAAATAAACTGGAGAATGAGTTGAAAAAGCAAGTCTTTTTACAAAATCAAATGCAAGCTGAAAAGGAACACTTGGAGACAGAACTTGCAACTAGTAACTTGATCCATAAAAAAGACCAAGAAAGACTCTTAGAAATGCAAGCAGATGTAAAAAACTTAAGCTCTGTACGTGTGGAACTAACAAACAGAATAGCAGAAGAGGAGAAAGTCAAAAAGGAATTGCATAAGAGCCTCTCAGATCTCCAGAAACAGCAGGAATCTAAGCATGAAGAGATGACTTCAGCTAACAGGCAGCTGAAGATGGAAAGAGAAGTTCACCAACAGGAGTTGGCAGATCTTAGATCAGAGTTACAAAATGTTAAAATCAAACATGAACGAAATGTTCAAGAGCTCATGAAACTCCTTAAACAAGAAAAGGATGATGCAGAGGCTCAGATTAGAATGCTAAAGGTACTTATTCTGAAGAATTCTAATGTCAGACTTTTTCTTTTTTTCTCTCCCTATTGAGTGATGAAGGTAATAAAGCATGGGCTTTAAAACATGTAACTCACATTTTTTACCCTGAACTTTAAAAACTTTTATGATGACCTGCAATAAAATGTAACAGTAACGGTTTTAGGTCAAAAGCTTTTCTTAGTTCAAAAGTAGTGAAATAGGTATGTCTGTGATCAGAACAGAAGGAGATATGCGACTGTAGTGTTTTAATAAGATTTGATCATTTCTTCTTCAACTGTTTATTTTTACAATTATTTTCACGGCCCTATTAAAGAACTTGCAGTATTTCAGAGATGATGCATTTTTGTAAATATTTAAATTGCATGATGCAAAAATACTGTCATTGTATCTGGAAACACTTGCAGAATGTGAATAGTGATAATGTATAACACTTGTTTAAGGTTAATTTTGATAGCTCTTTCTATTTCAAAGAGTGTTTAGAATTTCTAATTTCTGTACAATTTCTCAGAAAAGTGACTATGTTCATATAGTAAATGATGAAATATAGCATTTTATTCATGAAGAAACAAGTTAATGTCTTTAGTTTACATCATTTGCTCCTGATTCAATGCTATTGCATTGGAAAGAAAACGAGCATTTTAGTGGCTTTAAGTGGTCTGAATAAAATTGAAAAGTTAAGTTGAAGTGGTCTAAAGTGTACAATTAACTGTCAACAGTTGTATAAACTATACATTTCACTTTTATTGAAGCAATTTTGATTACATGGTTAAATATATATGTAAGATAGTATTTTATATGTCCTAGTAATAATCATTTGTATATTCATATTAATGGAAGCAGTAGTTTTCCAGATACATTGTAAATTACCAACATATTTTGAGTGCACTTCTGAAGCACTGTAAATACATTTTCTACCTTAGTCCCATCAAATAAAAAATTTGCTCATGTCAAAATTCTACCAATTTAACCATAAAAAGCTATAAAATCCTTATTCAAAACTTAAGTGATTCATGATCTACTTCATCATAAGTAATATAAACATGTTTATTTCCTTTCTCTTCTCACAAATATGCAACTAGTTAAAAATGCGTATTTTCCACATTTTTGCAGTTATGAATTGATGTTACTTAGAAAAGGATTGTTAGTTATATAATACATCATTTGACATAATAATTGACAGTAATTCTTAAGCACTTGGTAACACAGAAAGCATTTAATGAAGACAGCAATAAAAAAAAATCTGGATGGTTGTTAGTGGAAGGATCATTAAAATCAAAATATTTTGACAGCAGTGCTTAACATTGGGGACTTAATTTGTAATGTGTCTAGCATTATTTAAATTATCTGTCCAAATATGTGTTTTTCCTTTGACAATGACATTAAAACTAAGACTACATTTAATATCAAGGGGAGAGAAGGAAAGTGTATTCTGGATGGTAGTAATCAAAAAATGAGTTCATCGTGACTATGTGTTCCTATTCTATGGAAAGGTCAGTCTTACACTAAGGGCCTTGATATTGGTACTGATTGTTGTACCTAAACAGAATATTTGAAAAATTCACTTCCTGCTTTCATTTACAGTGCCATGACTTTCCCAGAATCCTTAATCTACGTACTTTTTTTTTACAGCTTTGTGTCTCTGAAACAGATAAGAGCAGAGGGCTTGAGGGAGATGAATTTTGTAAGATGTTAGGGTAGGCAATTTTTTTAGAAGTACACAAAATGATAATGCACAACATTCTCTTGAGTCAAAGACTGTAAGTGCAATAAAATAGATAATCATATCCATCTGTAGGAAGAATTGATAAGAACATGTCATCGTGCAGGTGACTAGGTTACTTTTTGTCTGAACTCATCATTACGTTGCAATTGGGTTTCACTTCTATGGACATATTTTTCCTCCAAATTAAGGTAAACTTAATATGCATTTTATCAAATTGTATTTACATATTGTGATTTTAGGGTAGAGTTTAGTAAATCAAACAGAAAGATGGGTTTTTTTTTTTACCTATTATCCTTTTTTTTCAGGCTGGTAAGTTGTTTTGGTTTTTTGTTTGGGTTTTTTTTTTGCCTAGTAACCAATTGTCTTTTACTGTTACAGTAGTAATCTTGACCTTATTTATGCCTCAGCCCTGTCCAACCTTTGTAACTGCTTTTGGGAAAGAATGTTGTTGTGGCTTAATCTGGCAGGCAGCTAAATGCCATACAGCTGTTCGCTCACTCCACTCTGCACCCCCCACCCCCCTGCCCCCAGTAGGATGGGGGAGAGAATTGGGGGGAAAAAAAAAAGTAAAATTCATGGGTTGAGATAAAGACAGTTTAATAGGACAGAAAAGGAAGGGAAAATAATAATAATGATGATAAAAGAATATACAAAGCAAGTGATGCACGATGCAATTGCTCACCACCTGCCAACTGATGCCCAGCCAGTTCCCAAGCAGCGGCCCCCCCGGCCAGCTTTCCCCCAGTTTATGTACTGAGCATGACGTCACATGGTATGGAATGTCCCTTTGGCCAGTTGGGGTCAGCTGTCCTGGCTGTGCCCCCTCCCGGCTTCTTGTGCACCTCCAGCCTTCTCAGTCAGTAGAGCATGGGAAGCTGAAAAGTCCTTGACTAGCATAAGCACTACTGAGCAACAGCTAAAACATCGGTGTGTTATCAACATTGTTCTCACCCTAAATCCAAAACACAGCACTGTGCCAGCTACTAGGAAGAAAATGAACTCTATCCCTGCTGAAACCAGGACAAACATACATAACCCTGTCCAAAGGTTGTTAATGTTAAAGTCTTAAAAATAAAGGTCAGTTGGGAGAGACTTGGGGAGTAAAGAGAAATTTAAGACATTTATTAAGACCCAAAGCCTTTAACTTAACTAGAGGAGGAATTTTGATGAGTTACTTTCAGGAAATCAAGGGTGCGTAGCCTTGTGATTACAGGACCAACTGCTGCATAGATTGTAAAAAGAAGTGACTTTTGACCCTTACTGTTCTTCCCTCTCTTGCCTCCTCTGTATGATACTTTCTGCTTCACTCTTGTCCGGCTTTCTGTAGTGCTGCACTGGATTGAAAAATTGTAAGGTAGTTAAGGATTTTTTGGGGTAGTAGGGGAGGTACCATAGGAATATTGTATGTTGCAGTAGAACTGGAGAAGAACATAGAATTTTGTACGAGATGTCAGTGTTGAGAAGGATCTTACCGTCTCAGTACTGAGAGTCTGATGCTTAAGCTTTTAATTCTGTTTCTGCTAGAACATCCTAAAGGATTCCCAACCAATGTATCTATAATGTCTTTTTTTATTATTTAAAATTATAGATAAACTAGGCATAGGAAATTAAGTGGTTTGCTTGGTGGTCCCCAATCAGCTATGTGTTCAGAAGTTCTGAATCTGACCCCTAATTTTACTGTATACCCTCATTTGCTTTAAAAACATCCTTGTTCTCTTAGAATAACGAAATAAAAAATATCCTCGTGCCTGACAGCACTTTCAAGTATTAATCTTTAATGTAAGATTATATAGAGATATGTATTTATACATATGAAATTGTGTATATATGTATGTTTGTTTCTTTTTGAATTGTTTTCTATACATATAGCAAGTGGGCGTAGTTCTTTTTTTCTTGAAGACTATCAGATGTGGAAAATGGGTTCAATTCAGATCAATTAAATTATGGTCATATCTGCCTTGTCCATAGTGGAAACTAATAAAAATTAACTTTCTCCATTGTGTCTAAAAGGCAATATGTGAGGAATTTTGTTCTTGGATTGTCTGCATCTGCACAGACATTATAATACAACTACCTTTAGTAGAAACTGAAAAGTTGGTTTTATAAACATACTCACAGAAAATGTTTTAGGCATTGCAGTCTTGTCTTTGTGTCCATAAGTATTTGTGGACTTAGGACACCAAAGTTCTTTCTCAGAATTGTCCTTTGGAGAAGCTTTTGTACTGTTAGCTCTGGTGTCTAAATTAGCTCGTAAAACTTCTCTTCTTACCCTCTTCCCCATAAAAGTTATATTTATAATGTAATTGGGAGAATAGAATTTTTGCTTTTCCTCAGGAAGGATTTACTCTGCAGGTTTATTTTTGTGTGTAACTGCATCCCACAATTTGTCTAATATGAAGCTAGTTTTGAGTAATATGTGTGTAATTTCCTTCTTTGTTTTGTGTATTTTTTTGCATTTTCTAGATATTCTAGAGAATTTCTCAAATCTGTCAGTTTCAGTCAGTTATCTTTTTCCACTGGAAACCAGTATACTTTATTCAGTCACCTATTTAGGGCTTTCAAGTCCCTTAAATTTGTTTTCTTCATTTTTCTCTGCAGTGTTTCCATGAATAGTATTAAAACCACACAATTCTAGAAATTAAAAATCCCAAATCTTTGCAGTTATTTCCTTGCAGATATAAATTTAGTATTAGGTCCTGAAATGAAATGATAGTTTTAGACTTTCTGATGCCAAATTTTTTCAGTAATGGAAAAGTTGCATAAATGCTGGGCTTCTTAAGGTGATGTAAGCTGATGAGTGTAGCAGAGTTGAAATGCAGAATCTGAGACTTCTATTTACTGCTTTTAAAACACTGTATGGTTCTACAACTCTGTGATACGTTTTCCATGTTCAGATAAGTGATTGCCCTTAATATAACTTAAATGTAAAAAATTAAATACAATTATCCTTCCGTAGTAGCTTTCCATGGATTTGAAACTCTACAGTCTGGGAATGTGTTACAGTAACCCATATAGTGACTTTGTAATCTGTTTTCCCATTACCATCAGATGGAACTTGTAGAAGAGAAAAACTTAGTCAAGACTCAATGTCGACAACTGGAGAAGATAAAAATTGAGTGTGATAAATTGACAGAAGAATTAACCCAAAATGAAGAGGAAAATATAAAACTCAGGCGGAAATGTGAGTTTGTAAAACAAGAACTGGAGAAAAAGGTAAACTTACCTGGTTTTAACCATGATTTGTCAGTGTCTCTGCTGATAAATACCTAAAATAAATGATGAATTATAGAAATAGATGGTAAACTTAAAATACAAAAAATACATGTACATATTAAAGAATATACACAGTCATTCTGTAGTACACGGTTTCTATATAAATCAAAGAAGGCAAAAGTGCTTTGGCTGAGTCATGTATTGTATCCCTCCAAAGACTTGCTAGTACTATTTAGGAGTAGAAATATAAGTCCGGTTGCCTGCCATATTTCTAATATAGGTAACTAACAAATGTTTAACCAAACACTTCTAGTTTTCTTCACATTTTCTTAAAGTTATAGTGCACTTATGAATGATTTAGAGCTAATTTGAAGTAGATAAGCAATGTAAACACGGTAAAAGAAATTCTAAATAACTTGATGAAAATCATTTTCTGCTTGAATATTTAAAACATGGCAAGTTTTTCAAGAAATTCGCATTCTTTTCTTGTAGTGGCATTGTATTTCTAGAGATGGATGCTGTCTGCCAGCAATTCTTGTTGCGTAGCATTCTGATTATTAATATTTACTATCAAATACTAATTTGCACTCTCACAACCTGGAGTTGTCAGCCTTTCTTCTCAAAAATCTAGTGATAAATACAGAGTTGCTGAAGAATTTTATTTTGTAACTCCTCTTTCTGCTTTCTTGAGTTCTACATTTTTTCCATTATTGTTTCCACAGCATTTCTTTTTAATGTTTTTCTTAACATGAATGTATTTTACGTTGTGCTGGTTTTATATCTTAAATTTCTCTTCCTGCAACATTGTGATTTCAGATATTTATTTCTGTACATGGATGAAGTTTTACCTTCTCCAGTGTAAAGCACATATCTGTCAGTATTTGATTAATTCATATTAAGACAACATTGAAAATGATTGTTTTTAATCTTTGACAAATTTGATTTCCTAGATTAAAATTCAAGAAAAAAACCAAAAATGTGCATCCTGCATAAAATTGCTTATAAATTTTTCATGATATCGTCATTTTTAAAAAATTGATATTCTAGCCTCTAGCTGGAAGGTTCTTGCTCTTCTATGTCAATTTAGTAATTTCTCATCCTTGTGAAAAGAAATTTTTTTATATAGGCATTTATATTAGCATGGTACAAGAGGTTTGTTCATTCATTTCATGTGGACCGCTGAATACTCATCAGATAATTCTTCATTAGCTCAGTAGTTTCAAACTATTTAAATCTGATAAGAGGCTCATGGATATTGTAGATCCTTCGTGGCTTTTCAGGTTTTTCAATTTAATTTTCAACTAGTATTCTGTTGTTATAAATGAAGTGCACAACATCACTTAGGTGTTGAGCTTAAAATCTAATGGGCTTATTTTGAATGTAGGTAAAGTGATTGTTTGGAAATGCTATTAGTTCCTTTTTCATACTGCTTATATTTTCAGCATATACTGGCTGGCTGTCAGTCAGTATGCTGTGATTATTAGCCCTGAGAGAAAAATGTTGGGGTGGGTTGGGGTTTTTTTGTGGTGGTGTTTTTTTTTTTTTTTTTTGGAAAGTATGGAATGAGAAAATCTTAAACCTGGCATTTCTCTTAGCTCGTTAAACTAACAGGAACTGCTTTAAAAGCTCAACTTGTCAGACTAATAAAAAGTACCTCAAATGAAAATTCAAAATGTGTGTTTTCTAGGTTGGGATTTTAGCACTAGAATATCTATTATTAAGGAAATGTGTTTGTAGGAATGTACATAGTCTTCTGTAGTCAGTTGTAAACTAGCTCCAACCTTTACCTAATATTGGGAAGATACAGTTTTTAGACTGAGATGATCTTTTATTTCTAAGCTGAAAAAGAATGGAGAAGCTTTTAGGCACACAATCCTGTGGTCTCAACCTCTGAAGGTAAATGCAGATGGAGAGTTCCACTTGGTTGCGTTAATCGGTTAACTTAAGAGAATATTTACTATTGCGATTTTATTGTGGATTGTCAGAAGGGCTGTTAGGATGGGGGAAATGATGATATTACCTCTTGAGTAATCTCATACTAGTTGTCATATTGTGGTATTGCAGAAGCCAATTGTGTTACTGAAGAATTCTCTTTTCCTTTTCCACACTTTTTAGACTTTTAATGTCATTCTGTCCTTAGTGCAAATACTAATTCAAAGAAACAAAGGTATTATAGATAGCTTGGATTTTTTTTTTTTCGTGAAAGGTGAAGGGACAGAGAATAATGGTAAAATTTTCTGTTTCTTTTCTTTTCCTTCTGTGCGCTTCTGAATTATTAGTGACTTCATTTCTCCTGTAGGCTCTGAAAGTGGAACGTTGAGGAATGTTGGCACACTCAGAAAATCAAGCAGATGAAAAATAAAGGAAAAAATAATGAGTTATATACTCTCTTTTAATCATGGTCTTTGGGAGTGAACTTTGGCATGTGATGGACTGCGTTCAGTGAATAATGAGATAGCATAGCATACTGACACTGGAAACATATATAATGCAATCTTATTACCTTCAGAATACTGATCTAGATCAGAACTGCTATTTCAACTCCCATATGGGTAGTGCAGAAATACTGGAGCCTGTGCATATTAAAAATTGTTGCGATTCCTTCAGTTTGAAATAGCTACTGTCTAACTCAAGTATTTTTGTGAAATGAAAAAATCAGGCTGCTTATCAGATATGGTTTTTTCACGTTTAAAGGTCACCTATATTAAACCCCACCTATTTTGCTAATAGATGTAACACCTATACATATATATGTATACAACCTCCTGAAAGGTTGTATATGAGGTTGTAGCAAGGTGGGTGTCGGTCTCTTCTCCCAAGTAACAAGTGATAGGACAAGAGGAGACGGCCTCAAGTTGCGCCAGGGGAGGTTTAGATTGGATATTAGGCAAAATTTCTTCACTGAAAGGTTTGTCAAGCATTGGAACAGGCTGCCCAGGGAAGTGTTTGAGTCACCATCCCTGGAGATATTTAAAAGACATGTAAACGTGGCACTTATACAATCATAGAATCGTTTAGGTTGGAAAAGACCTTTAGATCATCAAGTCCAACCGTTAACCGCCAGGGATGGTGACTCCACCACTTCCCTGGGCAGCCTGTTCCAATGCTTGACTTAGGGACATGGTTTAGTGGTGGACTTGGCAGTGTTAGGGTTGCGGTTGGACTCAGTGATCGTAAGGGTCTTTTCCAACCTAAATGATTTTATGATTCTATATGTATCCCATTCACAGAACTTGTATGTTAGAAATTACCTGGCTCCACAGTGGTGTCTCATGAGAACAGTGTATGAAGATTTCCAATAAATACAATTTAAACAGTTGCACCTTGCCATTGCAGAGGTCCATAATTAATAAATTTTCAAAATTATTATTCTTGCTTTTCTTGCCATTCTCAGTGCACTTGCACATACTGAAATGTGCCTGTCAAAGTGTTTACCCTTTGCTGCATTACATCTTCCTGATCTCAGCAGCAGGCAGGTGTGAACCAATTTCACTTCTTCTCACAAGATAGTTTTGTTATATTAATTACAATGCATAATTCAATATATTGTATAACAAAACTGCTGCTGGGTTCAGTTTTATATGGTGGCTCTATTATAGATATAAAGGAAGAGAATCTGAATTTTTAAAAAGATATGTAACGTTTAATGATCTTTCTGACATTGGATGATAACATCAAATGCTTTACTCAGTGCCAGTCACTGTCCTATGAGATATTCTTTGCATACTTTTCCTTTGAGAACACACTGACTGCCAATACAGATTTCCTTCAAGAATCTGTTTTTGTGATGACAGAGATTAGATGCCTGTAACTGGTTCAGGGCAAAAGATAATAAGGGGAGTATTTGTTGAGGGCTCTCTTTCTAGTCATGAAAAAGAAGACATGATAGAATGTCTGGTTTTGACTCTGAAAATAGGCTCTGTGATTGTTGGGTTTGGATTGGTAGCAGTTTCTTCATAACTGATTTACAGGAGAATAAGGAGAATCAAGAGAGGAACTTATGAGTACTATTAAAGGTATTATTTTTCCATGGCAAGGAACTGAACTCAGTGCATGAGTGAGTATAGTGTGATCATAAGTTTGAAAGATATATTGCTAATGATGTATGTTATATTATTAATGCAATAATTTCTTTGTTTTGTTTTTTTCTCATTCACTCTAGGATAAACAGATCAGCAATGAAGAAGATCATTTGAGAAGGATGGATGAGGCCAGACTGCAGTTTAAGGATCAGCTGTGTCACTTAGAAATGGAACAGGAATCTATTCTCACCATGATAGGAAGTGAAATTGATGCTGCTTGTGAAATTTTTTCTCGGGACTCCATGGAGAAATTCAAAGTAATTCTAAGCTTTAAGTATGCTGCAGATTTTATTACGTTCTTAATGAAAGTTTGTAGCAGAATTTGTATGTTTTGTTGTCACCTATCACTTAACTGGTATAGATAATTTATGGACAATGGGATTATGGATATTTAGCTGGTACAGATGTACATTGATAGATATTAGAATGGGATACTATGAAGATCTGCCCATGTGTTAATCGTTACTGCTTTCTTTTGCCAATTTTTTTTTGTGAGAAAAGTTCTCCTTTTGTTTGCTTGTGTGAAAGGACCTTACATCACCCAGAATTTTGAGGCAGGTTTTTCTAGACCACCTCCTTAGAGGTGGTAAGTCCCCAAGGAAGACATAAAAGGCTTTTAAAATTGGGGAAAAATGAAAGAAAGAAAGGTTTATTAAAAATTCATTTAGATGCTTTGTATTTTAATTAGAGAAGTAAATGCTGGAAATGAAAAGTTTATAACCTCCTCTTTTGTGGAGCAGGTCCTTGTATCCAGAAAACTCAGACTCAAAGCTTCAGGAAAGTTGTAGCTTGCTGTAACTTTTTTTTTTCCCCACTCTTTTACTACTTCTTCTGCAACCCTTGTCTCCCATTAGCTTTTTTCCTGATCATTCTCATTTGCTCCCCAGGGACAGAACCCTCTCTTCCTCCCTCCAGATGATTCTACATGACTAATCCTCTTAAATAGACATTGCACACAGCTGAGAATAAAGAAAACAGTCTGACTCAGCTTGTCACTGTGCTTACTGGCATTATGGGAACTTATATCACAAGTGCTTGACCTGGTGGCTTTTTAGCCCTAGCTGTAATCACAGAGTACACTCAGATTATGCCTTTTTTGTCTTGCTATTTAAACAGAGCATGCTTTTTACTCTACAGTTTCTCCTCACCTCTTTTGTTTGAAGGTGTGGAGAGAAGTCACTTCGTTTCAGCCTTGTAGTATGGTTGTGCCTTTTTCTCCACTTACCCGTGGAGTTGGGATGTTGCAGCACACAAACAGATGAGAATTCTAAGAAAAAGTATTTGACAAACAAGCTTTCTCCTCTGTATCCTTACAGATAAGTGTCTCTTTTTTTTTTTTTTTTTTTTATTAAGTCTTTGTGATCTGCTATAGTTGCCAGATTCTTGATCATCGAACCATGCCTTCTTGGACTTGCTTCCCACCTCCTGCAGAGTGTTTGTCTTCTGGATAAAGTTTTGCTGATCCCTGTTTTCACAATTCTCCTTATTTATCCCCTTTAACTGTTTATCACTGGCAAACTTAAACCAGATTTGAATCTGAATTTTTGACTAGACAGGTAATGTGAAAACAAATGTTACACAGTTTTGTGGTGCCTGATCTGAAAATCTTTTTTTAAAAAGGTAAGAAGTTTCCTTTGTTAGATTGTTCCTCTGCCCAGTACTTTAGGTATTGCCAAGGTTTCTAAAAGGTTTCAGACAAGTTCTTTACTGCAAGAAGAAGTTGCCACTGCAACTGAGGTGAGCAATGAGGAATTTAATGGATAAATACTTGTATTCAGAGAACTTAAACTCCAGGCTTAATCTTCCCTGATGAAAAATGTACTGGATTTTTTATAATCACCGCGTACTGGTGTTCTAAAGAAAGAATTCCACATGTATTGTTCAGATTTATTTTTCCAAACAGTCTTTTGTTATAAGAAATCTTATGCTTGCAATAACTACACCAGTCATGCTTAAACTATAAATGGAATACTGCCGCCTTTGAATGTGGTTGCACAGAATGAGGTTTGCTGCCATGGAAGTCACAACTTTCAGGTATGCATTGCTTTGTGAAGTCATGGTCAACATACCTACTAAAGCATTTCTTTTCATCTGTGTCCTTATGTGGTGATAATTTTCTCGTAAAACGTATGTATGTGCGTAATTAGGTGGTGCTGTTCAGGCACCTTTGGTTTCAGTGTAGTTAATAAAGCCCATATAAATACCTCTTAAAGAAATACACCAGTTACAAAAATTATTGGACTAGGACTAAAAGTACATAAAGACTCGCTGAATTGCAAAATGTGGTAAATTAAAAACAAACTAACTAACAAAACCCCCACAAAAACTTCAAATTAGAGAAAGGCACAATGTAGTAATCACGGGATAGGACCATATGAAATAAATGATGAGCTGGACATATGGTTAATAGTTTACTTGATATTAAATAGATTTCAGTTGAGACCTCTGTGTATAAGACTAAGACTTTTCTTCCCCTTGTGTATAAATTCATAAAGTGGGGAAAAAAAAAGATCAAGTGTCACTAACTTTTTAGTAAGTAATATAGATAGCATGTATAGAAGTACCTTTAAAACAAGTTTAACATAGTTCAGTTTGAATGCAGAAAAAAGACATATCACATTTTCTCATTGTATGAAGTATTAATGAAGCATTCAAGCACAAGTTTTTTCTTTTTATCCACTTAGTGAAGATTACAGTTTTCTTTTTATGCCTATCAAATACTCAAAGCAAGTGATTTGTCTTTTTCATGAAAACACTAAGACCATCATCATGAAGCATAATTTAAAGATTTTGGGGGTGTGTCATTTTTTACTTTTTGGTAAGACATTTATCATGTTGCACATAGCATTTTTGTAGATATACTGATAACAGTTCAATGACTAACACCACCTGGTTCTGCTACTTCTGGTTTATGTGCAGCCATTGTTGTTCTGCAGAATGGAGGAAAAAAACAGTTGAATGGCTTTGAAGTTGGCCTTTTCTTAAGAAATAGTCATTTTAAAGTAGAGTTTGATTGTATTTGTTAATATTATATTTTCAAAAAAGGACATACAGTTTCAAACTGAGAATATACACCTTGATGCAGATATGTTCTGGGGATGTTCAAAACGCGTCATTGTAGTGATTCTTAGGTGAAAACTATACAGATTCAGAATACAACTTACTGTCATTGCAACTTACTTAAGTTGCACTTTTAAACAAAATTTGTATCAGTGAGTTTGCATAACTTGCTCTTAGATGTGACTAATTTATGGTTAAATAGTTCTATTAAACCATTTACAGATATGATTTCCAAGCTGGATTTTTAGCAAAGAATATTTATTTGATGAATTTCCAGTAAGCGGGAAAGACTCTTTCTCCTTTCTGCGTCTAATTCCCGTTTTTATGCCTATTTCTTCCTCCCCTACTATTCCATAGGCAATATCACTTACACCAACGGTGCTGAAAGATCCTCATCGCTGGTTAGCAGAAACAAAGGTAATAGTCAAACCTCCTGAAATTTTACTGAATAAGCTAGTATCCAACATTTATAATCATTCAGTTGAAAGTGTATTTGAAAAGGCACTTAAAGGGGAGAAGGAAAAATACAAAAGCATTCCTTTGGCAATAAAGAAAAGAAAAAAAAAAAATCTGTGTATTGCTTCTTCACAGACAATTATCAGCCAAAATATATCTGTCTTTTGAGACTCTGAAGGTCAACATTATGTCCTCTTAATATATCTGAATGTCCCTTTTTATTATTATTACTCAGTAATAGGTACAAATGAGTAATGTGTGACTCCAAAGACAATTTGATCAGTTACACTTATGTCCTCTTATTTTCATTAGAATGCTGTACTTTTTATTGTCCCATTTTTTTAACATAGACTAAGCTTCAGTGGCTATGCGAGGAGGTAAAGGAGAGAGAAAGTAAGGAAAAAAAGCTGCGATGCTACTTACTGCAGAGCCGAGAACAGCTCAAGCACTTTACACAGATGAAGGAGGCTGAACATCAGTCTCTCTTTAAACATATGAAAAAGCAAGAAAAACTTTTGGAAGAAGTTCACAGAGAAAAAAGAGGTATGTTGCTAGTTCCATTTTTGTTAATAAAAGGGAGAAAGAATTTTAAAACTCTACTAATTATAATTCCTATGGCACATTCAGATGTATTTTATCAAGTAGTTATTACAAATTCTAATTTGGTAATGTGCTCATGATAACCAAGACAACAGTTAGGTTTTTTTGTTTTCCCTTCCTGGCAAAAAAGGCAAATGTAATCAACTATGTTTCAACCCAGTACAATGGCTGAATAACACATGAGTTTGCAACATGGGTAGTGGATATAGACATTTTTCAACTGTACCGTCTGAGACGTTCCACGACCCGGGCAAAGAGGAATTACACAAGAGTCTGAAGCAGCATTGGTAATGCTGCTTTTATCTGCCAAAAAGAAAGAGCCCAAAGCAGTCCCAAGTGCTGTGCAGTTACTCCCTTTTGCTTAAATTGTATGTACAAAGAACTTTGGCAAATTTTCTTCTCATCCATTCTTCTGTATTGCAAAATGGAGTAAGAAAAGCTTTGGTTCTAATTAAAATGAATGACATTGTATATGGAATACCACATAAGCACAGTTTTCTCCCTCTCTTGGCATGTAATTCTTACTCTGGAGTGTTGTGTGCCGGGCTTGGTGCTAGCATCCGTACTGTGCATGCTTGTCATGAAGGGGAAATACTGATCAGATTTTACTGTGTAAAGTTCTAATACGGATGGACCTCATTGTCCCCAGCCAACAGCCATTTTTTAGTCTCAGCTCAGGTACTTGTAGTTTAGTATTTTATAGTTTCCTGAAGATTGACTTTGAGCAGAATGCTTTTAGGAGTAGAGAAACATGCTTTCATCATGAGCTTATTACTCTAGAGTCTCAGGAAGACAGGAAGATCTCAGTCTTTCGTCATTCTGCTTTTCATCTGTGTACAAGCTCATTTATACTGTATTACTTGTAGCTTAATTAAACACATTATTTCAATGAAGAGTATTTTTATAGTAAAACCAGAGCATTATAGCAAACTTGGAACATAAACAATTTACAGTGCACCTTTATTTTCATCCTTAAAACAAGATTGTTTTTTTTCTGCTGTCAGAAATCAATACTTTGGTTGTTATAAACAATGTGAGAGTGGATCCTCGTTAAATCCAAACTTAGGTGAAGTGTAAAATTTTGAAGTGTAGGCTTGGTCTTGGTCAGGAAGAATCCATGCATGTTGTTGACTTGAGTCGAGTCACTAGCTCTTACAGTCTGTTCATAACTTATTGGTGAAGTTTTATCTTCAAAGGTGTATCTTATTTACTGTCATTACTGCTTTTGGAAGACAACTCTGCATCTTCACCTTTCTGATGTTTAGAAGCTTCCTTTAATTTCCAAGAGGGTATTTTTATTAAGTGCTAGGAAAATTACTTAAAAATTGTGCACTGTATACTAACCCATACATGATGGATCTGAGCAAAAGCAGAATTAACAGTTATCAATGCATGCCTTTGACATGGTCCCCCACAGCATCCTTCTCTCTAAATTGGAGAGATACGGATTTGATGGGTGGACTATTCGGTGGATAAGGAATTGGCTGGGTGGTCGCATCCAGAGAGTAGCCGTCAACGTCTCAATGTCCAGATGGAGATCAGTAACGAGCAGTGTCCCTCAGGGGTCCATACTGGGACCAGTCCTGTTTAATATCTTCATCAACGACATGGACAGTGGGATCGAGGGCACCCTCAGCAAGTTTGCAGATGACACCAAGCTGAGTGGTGCGGTCGACATGCCAGAGGGACGGGATGCCATCCAGAGGGACCTGGACAAGCTGGAGAAGTGGTCCCGTGTGAACCTCATAAGGTTCAACAAGGCCAAGTGCAGGGTCAGGGCAACCCCCAGTATCAACACAGGCCGGGGGATGAAGGGATTGAGAGCAGCCC
>NW_008795405.1:4975364-5024736 GCF_000699145.1 Aptenodytes forsteri | reverse complement strand
GTTGGACTAGATGACCTTTAAAGGTCACTTCCAACCTCAACCGTTCTATGATTCCATGATATTCCGATAATAGTAATAATTGGTGATAACTTTCTGTCTCTAGGTATCATTGTCTAAAAGCATAATGGTAGAATAAAAAGCACAATATAGCTAATGTTGAGAATTTCATAACCAAAGGAACTGGAGCCAGAAGTTTTTATATGAGAAGAGAGGAGGAAGGAAATGTCATATGAGGTTAATTCTTGGCATTAAGGCTTAACATTATCTCAAGACCTGCACTGAATGTTTTGAGAATGTTACTTCTCCAGTGCATGCACACATGTGTACGCTTGCTCACAGTCTTCCTCTAAGATACTGTCCCAGCAGAAGAGCAAGTTTCTGAACGCATCAGGAAAATGTGGATAGCTGGGAATGTTACAGGTAGAGCTAGAAGGAATGTGATCAAAGGAAAAAGAGATGAAGCCAATGCATGAAAATGATCACTGAGAAAACAGGGTAATTGACACAGGGTCCAGGGAACAGAATTTCCATATTGAAATAGATTCTTTAGTTCCACCTCTTTCATATAAAATTTTGTTGGAGGATCTAACTAAGCCTGAAAAAATGGAAGGCTACCTGGTGAGGAGGTTGTATTTTGACATCTATAAATGGCTGGCGTTAACCTGACCTATGGAGGAGAAGAAAGTACTTCTACTGAAAGTTTGCATGTAGGTAAACCTTGAGAACTATTAACATGCCTTATGGCTTGATATAATTATAAATGTCATCTGGTTTGCATCTTTTTATGTAATATGTTGGACTACTATTTGCATACCTCACTGTGTCATGGTACGATCTTTCATTGTATTCTGTTATCTCAGTTTCTGAAGGAAGGTATCACCTCAGGTTTTCTTTTCTTGTGTTTTCTTTAAAAACGTTGTTCTGGCCTTCATTCAGGACTCAATACTGATAATGATGGGCTAATTTTTTTTGTCAGACAGGAAGTACTCTCTTTAATCATTTTGTTAGTGGTCATTTTGTAGTTAGACTGATGTAGGCTCAGATGAGTAAACTTTTAAGTAAGTGTAGTTATAGCTTCTGGTAGCTGACTTAATTATTATTGAAAATGTTTTGTGAAATATTGTAACAAAAATAAAACAATAGCAAAACAACAATAGCAATAAAACATAAAAATGTTCTTGTAAATATTTTATAGAACAATGCAGGTTATTTGCTTTACAAGAATAGTAAGATCCTGTCAAGATTTTCTTCCTCCACTTACAAAGAACTTTGAAAGATAACATACTTTGATCTTTCAAGCTTGAATGTTTCTGTTGTTATCCTTCATTTGTTTAAAATGATAGTGCCAAGACCCTGATATAATATTAATAGTGTTTTAGTGTTCTTACATTTGAATAATTATCTGCTAAGATGATCTCCCTGAGGCCTTGTTTGCTTTTTTTAATCTAAGCGCATAGGAAAGAATGCAAACCTTATTTAGTTTTTAATTCTATTGTACCTAATTTGGTTTAGGCTTTGTGGAAAAATTCACAGCCTGCATTTAAATTTCAAGCCATAGGCAAAGTTATCACGGGAAATTATTAAACTGAAAAGAGTGGTAAAAAGTAATGCTATTCACTGAGCACAAAAAGTAGTATGTAATCTCATACCTTCTATTTCTAAGGGCCATTCCTTTGTTTCCTACAAGTATGCTCAGTTCCATTTGTTACTTGACATATTAAAATTTCTGTAATTCTAAATAAATTGTGTTCTCTTCTGTCTACTTCTAGAGGCGGATGCTGGTTAAAAGTAGGTAACAAAAAGGAAGTAACAGTTACATAGTTGTTAAAGTTTTTCTATGTAACACAAGACAGTAAACATGCTTTAAAATTCCACCAAATACAGGTTGAGAAATAGGACTTACAAAAAGATGACAGGATGCTGACAATGCAGGCCAGTGTTAGGTTTAAGGCCTGGGGTCAGGATACATGCACACAGTGAGTGTTGAGAGCCACATAAATATGAAGATAGCAGCAGATGAAGATAGGTAACTTTGACTGCTGTTGGTGGATTTTCCCAAAACATCCTCCTTGCTGTCTTCACTTAAAAGTATTCATAAAAGATTTTTAGTTTTCTTTATTTCTGATTTAAACAATTAATAGTAATGGAGTCTACTGTTTTATAGGGAAACAGAGAATCAGGAGTGTTCGTAGGTAACTATCAAGCACCTTGTTGGCTCTTTACACTCCACCTTTTCTTAATGAGATATAATTTGAAACCTGGTCATGTAAGGTGGTGGGTGTTGTTTTTTTTGGTGTTGGAGGAGGGAAGCAAGTACTTCCATTTACAAAGCCAATTAATTGTGTACACAATTAAGAACGGTCTTCATGTGTGCAAATTTAGGATTCACTTCATCACATTCTAATTTGATTAGATCTGATAACCAACAGGTTTTCTGGATACAGATGAAGTTATCGTGATTTGGCCCAGTACCAGTGTATTTATTTAACTTTAACTGCTGTGGTATCACAGGTCTTCCAAGCAGTAGGTCCTCTACTCTTACTAGTATTCAAGACTTGAGAATGAACATTTACTGAGGAGTAATTAGAGACAGGGAAATAAAATACAGCTGAGACTTACTACAGGTAATCTGAGCCCAACTTCCTGGTATTTCATTCCTTTGATAAGATAGCTGGTAGTTACCAAATAATGGATAGATGTAACAGAATACATAGTATGGCTGTCTTCTGTATAGCATTCAATATGGGACTATGTAGGAAATGACTAATGTAAGCATGATGATTAAATGTAAGAACTATAAATTAGAGTAAGGAATGTGCTACTCTGAGTGACAAAGGGGTAGTTATTGAAAGGGATAGTTAGTACTGTTTCATAGATGTTGGTCTGTAGACTCACTTTTCTTCATGAGTGAGCTTAGTATGAAGAGTAGGAATATGATAATAAAACTTTGAGCCTTAGAAAATTTGGTGGCTTTGTTGGCACACAGAGGAAGTGGAACAGCCTTGGGATCATTTAATTTCATTTACCTGATGCCAAGGAAGGAAATCTTATGTATTATTTATTTTTACCACTTTTTATACCAATTTTGAATTTGAAGCCGGAATCAGAAATTCATAATAATGTTCACAAACATTGAACAAATTTTTGAGATCTTTTTATTAATGCACTAAGAAACAGGCAGGTTGACTTGGTATTCAATACCATTTTCTTGTGCCACTGAATTAAATGACAGCGCATGTGACAGTGTATGCAAGAATAATGGACTTACAATCTACATGTGAATTGAATTTGTTTCATAGTCATGTCAGCATAGATTATTCTTTTTAATTTGAAAACTATGGCCTTCATTACACTAAATCAGTTATTTTTTTGTAAGTGGGTAGAAGGTAGAGGAATAATAGAATGCATGTCTGTTAATGTGATTTCTGAGTACTATTATTCATGAAGTGATGCATTTAAATGTTTATAAGGGGGTTTTTATTTAAAAAAAAAAGTTGCAAGACAAAATATGGCTATTTACATTTCTTGGGCAAATACTCTTACATACTGAATGAAAAGCCCAGTTTTAATTATGATGCAACTAGTTGAAAGTAAACATGTAAATAGTTTAATGTATAAATGACTTAGACATGAAAATTGGAAAAGCTACTTTCCCAAAGGAAAAAAGAAAACATGGCTAATAGCATAAAAAAGGTGTTAGGGTGAAAGGAGAAAGCAATGTATCAAAATGACAAAGTTTAAATTAAGGAGACAGAATGGTGGTTGGCTTTTGTTACTTAAACATAAAAAAATGGAAGAAGTACTTACAGAATACTCAGACAGTCAGTAATGAAATTATGGGCAAAACCCAGGTACAGGAATAAAGCAAATGAAGGCAGAATGGATTTACTCTAACTGATAAAAAGACCCTTCACTTTTTTTTTTTAATATCAAAGTATACTTGACAGTATTGCTTAATAAAATAGATTTTCAGTCAAATTTGGTGCAAATGGATGAAAATATTTTCTGCTGCATTTGGAATGATGCAGATCTTGGATGGAACATTTTATCAGAAAGACTGATTCTGTGAATATCCATGGATGTGGTTGACTGTCCCCACCAACACAAACCACTTGTCTGAGTACTTAATATAGTCTAAAAATACTCCATTAATTTAAGTTTGCATAAATCAGAAATTATAAAAACAAGACAGAGAAATTGTATTCTCAAGAAATTAATTTATTGATTTCCCTTCAATGGATCTGAAATTATAGTTTATTCATATTTTTTTGGTGGGCAAGAATAAAAATAGAGATTTATGGTGGACATACCAAAAGTAGGTAGGATGAATATTTAAACTGCTTTATTGCCAAACATGTTTCAGGAAGTTTTATAAGCTTAAATAGGTCTTCTAAAACTCTTAACTACGTAGTCTTTCATCTTTTCCCTTCTTCACCGAAGCATTTGTAAATATCTAGGATATTGTAGGCTGTTGGATCCTCCTTATGAATTTCTGTAGAAGAGTTAACGTTATCACAGTACTACCTGTGGTGGTAAACTGGCTGTCTACGTGGTATAATCCTGACAAATACAAGTAAGCCAACATAAAGATTCATGCATGAGAGAATAGTGAATGAAGGAAAATACAGTAATGTAGTATAGAGTTTCAGGATTGCTTACAGAGTAGCAGAAGTTTCATAGCTCTCTGGTGATATATCAAGATTGGCTGCAGTTGTCTTCCGTTCTTGATAAGCGTATCATCCTGGAGAGCTGAGAAATTCAGAAGTCTAGCAATATTTGTAAATACCTAAGAACTGAAGAGGACATGGGTTCTGATTTCAGGTTTGCAGATTTGTACTTTGGATACAGTTCACTGCTTAACAAGTTATTTATCTAGCATGCCACCCAGTGGGATATTTCAGTAAGTAACAATTTAGATAAAAATTTCTTGGATTTCTCCTCTTGAAGTGATTTTGATCTCATAATCAAATTAATTTTAATAGCATTGCACTAAGTAGTCAATATTTTAACAAAGTGAATGAAGATCTGAGGAAATAAAAGGTATAAATTCCAGTTTCTTAACCAAGTTTCATTTGCATTCTGGAATCACTGAGCATGCCGAGGTGTTCTTACAGATCTGTTTCAAAATTAGTTCTTAGATCACAAGGATATTATTATTACAGAGAAATGTTTGAAGGTAGGAAAAATACAGTCTTCCTGAAACGCACCCAAGACCTGGCCCAAATTTCTTTCATTCATCCAATTTTATATGGTCTAGCCAGACTGGGTAGTCTGAAAAGCTTATCATACAAATCAGTGAAAGTCTATATTTGATCCTGGGAGCACCCATTGGTCTTACAGACTTAGATTTGCTTTAGTTGCTGGTTGGTTTAGTCAAAAGAAAGTTATCAGCTCTGTCTCTTCATCAAGTGTAGAACGTGAGCATTTTTGGAAAATATAGTCAAGATGCTTGCTACAATTTTATTTTTATTTTCCATGAGGAAAAAATTTCCATTCATACCCAAACCCCTTAAAACTTTTACCATGTCCACGCTCTCTAAATTTGTAATCAAACTGTATCTCATGCATAAATAATAGTAATTAATTTTCTCTTTGGTGTATGACTAAATTCTTAATTTCTGATCATGAATGTTTTTAGCATTTTATTTTGCCAGCCTTAGCTCAGAAGGATAGATTCAACTGCTTGGGAGCTATTATCTTGGAACATATCATGCGTATTTCAAAAATATATATTTAATAGGTGAATAGTATTGACTGTTGAGCTCAGGCCTTATTTACCTGTGTGTGTTCCTTTCTTGATCTTTCCATCTTTGTATTTGTGAGATTTCACTAGCTTTGGCCATATTTGTCAGTGTGCCAGAGTATTTATAATCTTGAATTTAGTTCTGAAGACAGCTAATCCTGTGCATGTATAGTGCAGTTAGAGTAGCTGATTAAAAGAAAAAGCAACATTAAGCTGTAGCAATGTTTGTTTTTTTGTTATTGCTTAGATCCCTTTAAAATATTACAGGTATTGTAATTTTTTAATTGAAGGTGTTAAGAGTATGTGGGTTTAGGTAACAGATATTAAATGCTTTAATATTTACCTTCAATACAAAAGTACATACTTTTCTCTTACATTAAAGCTCACTTATACTCGGAATGACTGCAGAGAGGAAACTTAGTATAAATAGATTCTGGAATATAGCTCTTCCGAGAAAATCTTTCTTGGAATATATTGAAATGTATATAAGCTAGATATGGTATGGTATAGCAGTGAGACATGGAGTCTGCACAGTTCTTTTGTTTCAGGATAATATACTGCTACTTCAGAGAAGACGTGGATAGTCAACAGAAAAACGTTGTTTAGCAAAATAAGACCTGATGTGTTTGGCAAGACCACATCCGTTCTTTTTTTATAAAGCGATGTTAGTAAGGCTATAGTGATGTAAGAAGAGAGCAGGTACATTGCTCTGATATACAGATCTTACGCTGGTTTAATTTATCTCAAATAAAATACTCTGCACTGTTTTACATAAAGTCCCAGGTGATGCAAGCCATATTCTGTACCCCTTCTCAGCGTCTACACTTTATAATCACACTTAAATTATTAAATTTTTAGAATTGCTGTGATGTAGATTGTACTGCTAAGTAAGGCTTAAGAAGGTAATGATTCTAGTCCTGAGCTATGATACATTTATGTTAGATGCTTTTGTCACAAGCACAAACCTGTGCCGGGCAAGTCTGTGGTGTTATGCTTTATGCATTACGTTTATCATTCATTCTATTCTCATTCTAATTACATTCATTGAAATCAAGAGTCAGAAAAAAAATATTTTTTGTGCATTGTCTTAGATTTGAGGATACAAAATCGAATTTTAGAAAACTTACATTTTTAGTTGTTTTTAGTGATGGTGTTATCTCTGTTAATCACACAGCTACTAGTTTCATCACTTGTGAGGGTAAATCAAGTATAATTTACAAAGATTTTGATAAGTGATCTCTGAAGCAAGTCATCCATTTAATTTTTTGAGGATTTTTTTTTTGTTAGGTTCAGTCAGGATTATTTGTTATTTAACTGCTGTGGAAAATGTAGATTCAAAGAGCCTGTTACATTAAAGTAGATTTGAAATGTAGATAAAACTTTGTTTTGACAAGATCTTATCTTCCAAATTATATTCCTTTTTTTTTTTTAAGCCAGTAAGTCCAGTTTTTGCTTGAGCCAGGAACACTAAAGCAGAAAGAGTAAAAATTCAAAATACAGAGACAGTGCAGTACATTGAGTGCAAATATACTGACACTGAGCAATCTCTGTTGCTTAAACTGGGAAAAAGAAAAGCAGAGAACTGGGAACCAGTGAAAATCAAAATATTGCAAAATCTTTCTATTATGAACTATTATGTTTAATTTAATAATGAAGTACATATACTGTTTTGAATATAACTTTAAGCCTTGTCCTGCCCTTTCAGCTTTGTTTCTTTCCCATTTGTTTTCTTTTTTTCATGTATTACCTCATATTGTCCTTGTATGACAACACAGTCCTTTCTGTGGCAGCAAGAAACATCACAAGGTATTTTAAGGTCATCTCTTATTGAACAGTGAATGGGAACATCGAGTAGAGAAAATTCTTTTTAAGCATAAAGGAAGGAATCTGAAGGGTTTCAGAGGAACTCTCCATAATACTTGTTTTTGATGGTGAGCTTCAAAATGCATAAAGTTGAAATATAATTACTATTCAAATAATTAATTTCTTCTTAAAAGTGTTCTTGCCCTTTAAATAATGTTTGGTTTTTTTAATGTGATGGGGGAAGGAGGAGGGAGGACTAAGTTATTTTAAACTTTGCCAAAATGAACCTGCATTCAGAGTCTTAGAGGGATGGAAATAAGCCCAAATCATTTGGAAATCTTACCCTATGTTTTTTTGTATTGGAAAACTGGAAATATCAGTCTGGACATGCATTGCTTTAATTATCTAGTATTTTATGCAACTGTTTTTGTTTGCCATTATCTTTTATGCACTCATAAAAATATGGCTGCCATTGTGAAAAAGTGAAGGTAAGAGACGGGATCAAACTGTAGCTAAGATGTTTTTAAGACTTCCTTTGATTTTTTTCTTTCTTTCTGAATCGCATACTTTAAATGCTTCTCTGAAACTTATGTACAGATTTATAGTTTAGAAAGCATGATGTGTCCTTTAAACATTAAATTGCTGAGTTTGTAGTGCACACTAACAGTAAGAGAATAAATTTGTTAGTTTTACCTCTTGGTTTACCTACACATACTGGAAACTAAATCAAAAATTAACAACAGTAACCTGGGGGATGGGGATTTAATGTATATTAAATAGTTAGAATCTATTATTTAATCTTCCTGTTGTGAATTATGACTTTTTTCTTTAAACCAGGCTAAAGAGCTGGTGTTCTAAGAACTATTGGGTTTTGAGGTTTTTTTACAGCTGTTGAAATGATGGCATAGGAGTGTATTTAATCATAGTTATACCATAACAGTGCTTTAACACTACATAATAAAGAGAATCTTGTAAGCATCTGTACAACTTTATCAGAACTCCTTGACTTAGCATGGAAGGCGTTGTCACGCTTTCAGGTTATAGTGTTTCCATACCAAATCAGTATCACTGATTTACAACTATTAAAAAAAAAAAGGAAAAAAAAAACCCAAAACAAAAAAAACACAGGCACTTTCAAACTTGTGTCTTGAATTTAATATTTTCCTGAGAAGTCCGTAACAGAAACCTGCTATCTGTCACTCAGTCTTCCTTAGGTAGAAATAACATTCCCAGGAAGCTTGTTTAATATCTGATAAGATGCCTGTTTAATTAAATAATATGCTGTCTTACAGGAAATGAAAATGAACCAAGGGCTCTGTGGTCCTCCCACCTATTGCCATAGTCAAAGTCATTTTAGTCTAAAATACAGATGAATAACGTTGGAAATTTGAGCAGAAATGAAACTTACTATCTAAGTTTTTTAATATAATAAAGCTCTTGAAATTGAAGTATTTGAAATCTTGCATATTGCTATATTATATATTCAATATCTTTTAAAATTAGAGCTAATGTTATGTTTTTGCCTAGGATTTGTCAGGCTGTATTAGAATATGTATTTCAGTGTAGTTCATTGATATGTTAACAGTTTTTATACCCTTTCAGCTGACATGCTATTTAACCCCCCTTTTTTTTCCTCTAAAGTGAGTGCTAATGATACTGTGTATTTGGATAATTGAAATTTAAGTTCTATTTCACTACCAAAAAATTTCTCACTTTGAGAATAGCTTCAGTCATCAGTAAAACCAACTCTTAATGTTGACTGTATACAACAAAATAGTTTTAATTACAGAATAGACATTACAAGTGAATCCTTGAAAAAAGGAAAACAAGCTGGTTTTTTTCCTATATAAAGATTAAATTAAGTGGTTAATTAATCTGTTTGCATTGTTTTCCTTCTAGTGGTTTAAATATGGCAAATGGCTAGGTTATAATCAATTTAATGAACACATTACTCTGATTAGCATCTTCAAGGTAACAACTGGCTGTATCTGAAATTCAGCTTTTGTTTCCTTTACTGTTTTGACTGAGTCTCCTTGCTTTTGGTTTTACAAAATGGGAACTGTGATTGGTACTTTTAGATGCTTTACTGATTTTGTAATTAAAAACATTTTTAAGGATTTTGCCTTTTTGAGTCAAGCAAGGCAAGCAAATTAACTGTATAGTTCATACAGTATCAGTGATTAGAACAAAGAGCTGTAAAGATTTTTTTCCAAATAACAAGTGTGTCTCTGTAATTTATTAAAAGTCCACTTGTAATAATGGGCACTTATATTTGAATCTTCTTTATTGTGGGCAAAGAGAGTCACAGTATTTTTCTTGTCTGGGTCTATTATGTCTTTAGGATAAGGTCATAACACAGTCTTGGGCATGATTTGTGTGCTTTTGTCTATTTTATAAAGGACTCCAGTTGCAGGTTATTAAGCATTGTTATTAAACATTGTTGCTGTAAAATATTATTTTCTTGCTGGACAGATACAACATCTGAGTCACAAGATAATGTGCTTGCTCCTGGTTATGTAAAAAAAAAAGAAATGAGAACTAAGGGTAAATCTGGGTCTCCTATTTCTCAGTCTAATTTCTTAATTCTAGACCACCTTTCTACTCTGAGAAATTTTTTTTAAATACAAACATTCATATTGCAGTACTTATTTTCCAGTATTTGACTAGCACCTTTCTGCAACATTATATACTGCCAGTATGTTAATCTCTGTTTAACAGAAAATATTTAAATGTAAAATTTATTCATCATGTTAATTCCTGTTTCACAATTCTAACACTTTTAAGTATAATTTTGTTGTGGGTTTTTTGATTGTTTTTGGTATATCTGGTAAATTGAGATACCTACCACTAGAGAAAGAAACAAAGTACAAAACCAAGAAAATGCATTCATTGAAATATATAGGTACTTCATGCATATGTACATACTGCATCAATGTTATGTTGTACATACTTCAGCTGCCTGGACAAAAAGTTTGTCTTTCTGATTTTAATTACAGTTGACAACTTGGCCATAAAACATAACTTTCTTGATTAGTTTGAAGGAGGCAGTATCACGGACAGTCAACCATATAGTTTGCAAATAACAGAAAAGCTCAATTTTGGTTCACTTCTTGGGGAAGGCACTGTGGTAGCTTTTAGCTCAAGCAACGATGGTTTCCGGAGACCTTGGGTGGAAGCACCCTCCCGCAAAGTACTCGACTCCTAGGATGCTTTTAGTAAAAGTATGCTTTATAATTTTTAGCTAATGCTTAGTGGTGAGATGTCTGAACTAGTATCAAATAAAGGTGAAACCTTAAGATCCAAAGACTGTACTGCTTAGTCTGAATAGAATTCAATGGAATAGAATAATTATTTTGAATTTTGCCCATCTTTCTTCTTCTGTTAGGTTGATTTTTCTTTTTCTTTTGAGGCATTCATAAAGATTTAATCCATGATGAAAAGTGAGGTTATCAATTTAAAGAGTTTGTGCCTGGCTTTATTACCCCTTTACAATCTCATTGCATATTACTTTCTTCTGTGAAGAGATTGTTAAGAACTGGAAATAATCTAAGAGTAATTTTAAAATTAAATTTTGAAGGAAAAAATCTAACTTCACTTTTTTGCTTACAGAGCAATGAAGCAAGCTTAATGCTCAGTTTACAGAAAAAAATGTAATACTTCAGAATATAGACTCAATTGTTGAATTTGTATATCAGTCTGCTGTCAATCAACACATTTAATTGCATGAAGAACTGTTAAACTGAGTAGTTTCATTTAGGTCTCTGTCCGTCTATTTTGAGTTATTGAACACAACTAAGGGTACAGTAGCAAATGCGTATGTAGAATCCAAGGAGAGGTATAGTGGGAATAGCAATAGTATTAGTTAATTAAGAGAAGAGATTGGGAGTATTTTGAGATAAGTAGGAAAAAAGAAAATGCCATTCAAAAGATAATCTCATTGCTCTAAAAAAAAAAAGAAGCTTTTTCATAATTAACACTGTTTTACAAATTATCAAGAGGAGAAATGGTAAAAAGTCTATATAACTCAAACTGTGAGGCTAAGAAAGTCTTTCGCCTTTCAAGTCCTTGAATACATGCCCAGATCTGGCTAAGGAAGGAAGTGGGTTCTGTCATGATCTTACAGCTGTTTGGTGATCCACAGTTTCCCTATCCAGTTCTTAATGAATATTACAAATTGGTGTTTTTACCAGGAGCATATTTAAATTAACAGAGAACTTAGTTTTTTAGATGCCTTGCTTCTGTCAAGGCACGAGATGTGTGATGGAACTTGGAGGAAGTTTGCATTACATAGCTTCATGTCATCCTTATTTTCAAGGAGGAAGGGACTTCCGTTTCCAAGGCCATTGAGCTGATGCTTTTCAGGTGTATTAAAAGGATTTATAAGTATGTTGGGCTATGTTTCATTGTTAAAGTGGCTACTTAAGTAAGAGTGGGATGTAAGTATTCTACTATATGCATGCTCATTCTTCTTAAAAGGTGGAGAAATATTAATACTTCATTCTTGGACAATAAGACTTACGTACACAGGATGGTTTAATGACATTGTACCATGGACTTTCCATGTATTACAATGAAACACATGCTGCTAAGAAACAAGCAACAGAGTAGGATTAAGATCTGACCTTTAAGGTTGGAATGTTCCTAACTTATTGCAAAAATATTTCAAATTTGAAAAGATCAAAATATTCTATCCTTCCTGATACATGTATTTTATATACAGTATGTATATAGCATAACATCTCTAGGCTGACTTCTGACATCATGGAAGATTTCATTGTGAGGACAATAAAAACTGGAAGCCTCGTGAGATTTCTTTTTTGGCTGTTTTAAAAATGACTGTATTTTGAAATCTAATGCGTTTACCATACACGGCAACTGGAACTCCTATTTTGATCTGGTCTTAAAACACTTCAGATTCCAATTTCTAAAATAGCTTGATTAAATAAAGATTATTATTTTGCAGTCTTGCTGTAATCGACAGATTATGCTTGTTATATGGAAGGAAATTTTGATTTCCAAAGAATTATTTACAATAAAAACAGTATTATTACTACTAAATTATGAAAATTTTCATCCTTACTGTTACTGAGAATCAATGGTATACTATACAGGTCATTCAGCTATACATTTATACATTTTTCATGTGCTAACCTGTTATTATCATAAGAATGGGAGTTCATGTAAAATATTTTTAGTTCAAAGTTAAATTTCTTATTTCCTTAAATGGTACTCTACAGAATAAGTATGATTTAATCTGAGCATTTTATTTGTTGCTACTCATCTTGTATAGTTTTTGAAATTAATTTCTTTTTGTTGATTAGGAATTAAATACTGCACATTGATGATGATTTGCTATCTTGTAATAATCTAACTTACATGAGTAGTACCATTACAGTATTGGACAGATCCAGGAACCACTCATGCTGCATCTGGGTTTGGAAGAAATGTCGGTAATCATAGTGTCGGTTCACTGATATAGATACCAGTTGTAATCAGGGCATTTTTACAGAGCTGTACAAGAAGTGTGTGGTCATCAGAAGCTGTGTAGATTTTTCTTGCATCTGAATCACCAATATGACTGCGCAATTTTATGTCTCCAGGTCAAGACAAAGCAGTGTCAGGTCTCTTGTACCTTAAACTTTGTTGCGTCTTCTGATGTAATGCATGTGTAGACTGGCTGCAAGTTGCACATCTGACATTCTTTTTCCTGAGCCTTGCTCTTAATCTGGGGCCTATAAGAGTCAACTCTGTTTTCTTGAATTAAGTAAATTGTTTTAAAGACTTTGCATTGTCTCAGCAGAGCAAACAAGATCCAACAGAAACAGTTTATTCCAGGAGAAGTTCTAATACTGTTGTCCTTCAGCCTAAGTATACCAGTTTGCTAGTATATAAAATACACATCAAGACAGCAGCAGGACAGACATTTACAAGATACACAGTTGTTCTTATTCAATGGGAAAAAATCTCAATAATTGATAAAGTTTAGTCCTTTAGGAGAAATGAACTTTGAAGATCAAATGTGTATAGGAGAAGCACAGTTGTGTGTTGCACTGTGAGATTATACTATGCGTAAAGAATAGGGCTGGAAAAGATGCTGTCAGAAAGCTTGATATAGTCAGAGAAACCTAGCATGAAAGTTGTCTATGATTTATATCATATTTTCGTTGTTAATTCTGTAGATTGTCATACAGAAAAAAAAAATCTGGTCCTTATGTTGACTAAAAGACCTTTTGAAATAAATATGCTGGCAGCAAAAATGTAATGTTGCAGCAAAGTGAACTAGACTAAGGGGAAAAAATTATAGAATCCACAGAAAAGGATACAAACTTTTGGGTAAGAGGCATAAAACAGTTTCTGAAAAGCAAAACCAACTTTTCATTTTGGTTATTTTCTTGTTTTCTGAAAAAAGTTTAGAACCATATTTTCACAGTACAAAACATTATTTTAGAGCTAGGGCTTAAACCTTTACTTTCAGGCTCAGGAGCTTTAATTTGCTGTTATTGTGTTTTGTGTTATGCAACATAAAAACACAAGGAAAGAGAAATTTAGCCATTTATTAAGATTGCTAAGGGATATAAAAATCTTAAATAATATACATTTTCAACACTGAGTGTGCATTCTGAGAGAATAGTTTTCTGTAGAGAGTTCTCAAGAGGAATGAGCAGATCAATGCACATTTTAACCTGTGTCTCAGAACAGTTATACCCTTCAGGGGCATATCCAGTGAAGCACGTTTGCTATTTGCTTCGTACCTCTCTGTTCCTGACACTGAGAATTCATTCCTAACCTAGGCGATGATGCCCCAGCTATTAAAAGCACTTTGTAGGTTTCTGTTTGTCAATATACTTTATAAAGTGTGCTACAAGAGGCATTTATCATAAAAATAATCTCAAACATTTTATCAACTTTGCAAACTTCAGTTCATTCCTAGCATTTTGTTGAGACTAAACAGACATGCAACTATGATGTAAATAGGTAGAAGAATTAGGTGTGTAGGATATACAATGTGTTCTCCCATTTACGGTGGCATTTTTATGGGATTCTGACAGAGTCATTTTGCTGCTACTTTGCTAAATGTTAATTGAATGTCTCTACCTGTAGAAATTATGTAATATTGGGAGAATGGGCTAAGCAATTCTATAATAAACATAACTCATTAGCAGCTCTTGTCAACCTTGTAATAAGATTTACAATGTCTGTGTGTAACAAAACATTTTATAATACGTTTATTACACTGCTCGTACTGGATATTCATTTGTCCATGTAATCTCCATTCTGAGACTAATACCCTCTTACCATTTCACTCAGTGACAACAGCAGTGTAAATTTGGTTTTGTTGTGATCAGTCTCTAGGAATTAGATTGATCAGAAATAAAGTCAAGTGTCAATTGAAAATGGCATATACTCTACTGCACAAGAGAAAAACAAAGCTCTGGTGTTGCTATTCAGTTTGTTAAATTGGCAAAAAAGATCAATTTATGTATATATTCCTTCTGCATGAGAAGCAATGGCTAACTTAACTGTTCAATATCATTCTCTTAATATTCTTTTCTCTTTCAAAGTATAGGAGAGTTTTTCCTCAAATATATGTATTAAATGTTTTTCTCTGAAAAATTTCCTAGAATTGTTATACTGTAGATTTTTGCACATGGCTACATGGAGGGAATAAGCTATTGCATTTAGATATTAGAATTTTCAAAATAGGGTTTTAGATATTAAGTGAAATGTTGCCAGTCACTGAAAGTGAAAATGGTTACTGGCTGGGTTTGTAAGTCTCACTTGTGTATCATCAGTTACCATGGGACAGTACAACAGGATTGTCCCACCAAGGAAGAAACTCAAAGCCTTAACTACAGCTGAGAAAACTAGGAATAAGCATTACTATTATGGCTTTCTTCATAATTGCCGGCCTACACTTTCTTGCATCTTCCTCTAAAGCACGTGTGGGGAGATAAGGTGTATAATTGCTAGTTGCATTATATTGTGGTTTCTAACACCTGCCTAATTACAAAGAAGGAACTTCTGTAAATTTGGGAAGTTCTCTGTTTTGCAACAAGACACACTGACCTCTTTCTGTGTGTATGCTTGGTTGAAGTAAATGTTTTCTTAGAAGCTGTTGGGTCTTAGCGATACATAGGGCCACCTAGTAGAATTAAAAGCTTTCTTACAGCATTTATCAAGGACTGAATCCCACAGAGCTATAACTTTTTTGTGTGCTTTACTCTTCTGACAGTTTATTAAAATGCCCAAGCTGCTAAAAGATCCCTTTTTTCAGAGATTGGTAAGGAAACTTCATTTCAGGACCAGTGTCTTTCAGCTTCCTATGTTATCTGCTGTCCTTTGCTGTGAACGTTGCAAATGGATTGTTTAGCTCTGATCTTCAAAGAGCCCATTTAGGAAATATACTTCTTAAGCTCCAAAGAATTACTCCTCTCAAGTAGCAAGTGTCCTCGGCTAGAAAAGCTTTCTGTTTTGCAGCTGATGGCCTCCTTCGGTTTGCCCAGTTACTTCAATTCAAATGAGTTGTACTAGCTGCTTCATGAAACTTGATATCCTTAATCTTTGACCCTTCCTTATCTGTTAGGTCCAAGATCAGTTCTGTGTATTTTTGCATTAAGATATGCAGTTGCCTTTCAGATGTAGCCAAAAGGAAATTTGCTGATATGCATAAATATGGTTGCGATGATAAACATCAAAAAAAGAAAAGCCTAGGATATTAAGACAGAACTCACTGAAGAAAGTGGCATTCAATTTCCTGTTTTGTCATTTATATATGCCATACCATAATTTTTATGTAGCTGCTATGCCCATAAACATATCAACATAATTTTCTAAAACAAGAAATGACAAATTATTTTTTCAAGCTTGCACTTGGTGAATGAAAACAAATTAAGTTTCAATTTCTTTCTGTGTACTGGAAGACTTTATTCATCATCAGAAAGGAAATGTTTCTCCATTCAGAAGAGAATCATAACAATTATATATTGTATGCGGTGACAAAACAGAATGTTCAACTGTATTTTCAATTTAAAATGTCAACTGTTGTGAAGATGTCACTTTGAGAACATTTCTTACTATATTTTGTTTTATATAATGCTGATTTTCTTTTTCTTTCCAGGTTATCTAATAGGGTTTCTAATCAAAACTATGGGAGTAAAAGCCATTGGTCAGTTAGCTTGGGTAGATCTGTGCTACAGACAGAGGTGTGATTACAGCTCTCACACAAGTCCAAAATAATCATGAGTTAGTGGGTCAGACTGCAGTTTCCCATTCAGTGGAGCCACTTAATGTCACTGCAGACAAAAGGCTAAATTCTTGCTTCTATTTCACTCACTCCCATCTGTGCTACTTGCTCCTTCCCTTGTTTCATGTCTGCTCCTCATTGGACCCTTCTATAACCATATCTTACTCACTGTTAGCCCCATAGGACTATTTGTGGGTTTTGCCAGTATACTCTGTTCTCATTGTAATGAACTAAATTGACCCTTGTGGAGGTCCAAGTCCAACATTTTTGCCAGGACAAAGTAAGCAAGAGCAATGCACAACCAGAAGCAGGGAGCAAAGGGACTTCCATGCCTTTCACCAAAGGCAATCTGCAAATGCAATCTGCAAATGCAGTGATGTGATCTGACCACATCTGGTGGAACTGGAGCACTTAGTGCTAGCACCATTTCAGCTGGGGTTGCACTAGCTTCTGTGGGACATGAAGCAGGAGTAATTACAGTCATTAATACCCAAGCTAGCTTATTTAAAGCTAACTACTTTAAGTAAAGAACTTCACTGTAGTATAAATGTACTATTAGACTGTTAGTGTAAAAGTTTGCTGGCTTCCCAGCCTCTTGTAAAATTTGAAGTGTTTATTCACTAGCATTGTAGGTTAGATTTTTCTAAAAAAAAAAAAAAAAAAAAATCTGTTCTCAAGATTTATTTGTAATAGGAACATTTTTGCCTGCATTCCGGCACTGGTTGGCAATGTCACTGCTGCATGAGTAATCAACGCCTATATACATGATAACAGTTATGTCTCATAGTAGAATCGAGTCATTATTGAAACACTGGCATTTAAGGCCTTAGAAGCATTGATAATCTTCACAAAATGCTTAGTGGCAGTAATTCAGCAAGGAAATGGTATCTGCACCCACTTACAATTGAGTGATTCATGGGTCAACAACAGGTTGCTGAATGGAAAGGCAAAAACTTAACGTACGTTTATTCACATCCCTTGGTCGGGACCTTTATGAGGTGTATGGAAGATCATATTTACCCTGTCACAGATGATAGAATTCTGTACAAACTCTGATTATTTAAAAAAAGAGTGGCTACACCTACACAAAGAGAAGCTTGAAATCATTGTGATTGATGCTCTTCAAGATAGTACCAAACCCAAGTATAAGATACGGACTTTCTTAGAAGTGCTGTCATTTATCTTGATTGATATTTTTCATCTAGGGGAGATTATGCTTCTCACATGCTGTCAAACTTGTAGAAGAAAAAGCAGTTACTTATCAGACTATTTTAGAGATGATGCCAATATGGTTTCTAACAACTATTTGCTAACTGGATTTACAGCATCTTCAGCTAGCACACTTTTGAAACAATGAAAATGTCCTTTTTAAACCTTTGCGGGGACAGAAAGCATGAATGAGATCAGACTTACAAGAAGCAAATGTGTGCTGACCCCAAAAAATATTATCTTTAAAAAAAGTTGAAAAAGCCACAGAACCCAAAATGACCGGTTACTGTTGCAAGTTACTAGTCTTCTCTCCTATACAGTAAACCTGGTAGACCAGTGTCAAAGGGCTCTCTTTTAGCACAATGTGTTCTAGTTGGCCTTTTCTTCAATTACTCCAGCCAATGACTTATTTGTGTATTTCAGTTGCTAACTGCAACTAAGTAGATGGTTGTAAAAAGCCAGTGAAGCGGGTTGTTTCCCATTCACATCAACATTTTAATTGTGACTTGTGTTTTCTTTGAGTTTCTTGAGTGTCAAAATAATTTCTAAATGCAGTGGGTCTCAATGATCTCCTCACTTACCTTTATTTTTACGGTTTTTAATCTTATTTTTTCCTCATAAGAAACTATGCATAGTTGTAACTGAAAAGAGACTTCTGCGATTGTAGTCAAGCAGCACCAATCTAAGGATAGTATAAAAGAAGAGTTGGAGTCTTTATATTTTGATAGATATTTCAGTAAATAGTAGCCAAAAGAAAAGCATTGCAACATACTCCAAATCAAGTGTTTCTTTTCAAATACCAAGTGTATGTGTGTTAATGAGTTCTCTCTGGGATATGTATCTTTGATAATAAGCAAGACGAAGTTTGAAACTCCTTTCTCTGGTACTGAAATTCAAATAGTATTTTCATTACTGCATTTAATGGCACTAAGAATTTTGTTTGCCATGAAGAAAGTTCATCTTGCACTTAAAAAAATTTCTGTCTTTTTACCTGCAAGTAGAAGACAGCTCAGAAGCTACACTAACTGGAAGAATTTCACAGTTGTTATTGTTTGAGGTTTGGATTTTGTGTTGATCGGAAGTGTTGAAGTGCAGTTACGAGACAATGTTCCTTAGCTCTCATAAGAGGAGGGCATAGGCAGTAACAACGCTGGTTTCTCCTGCTATATTCTATCAGTTTTTCATCCTTAACTTGAGCATGTTAAATGGAAAAAAATGCAATATTGACACTTTTGCCTTCTGGTTTGTTTAATCACTGGCATCTTTAAGTTTGCTATGATGACTGTTGGCAGATATAATTTTACACAGGACATAAAGAATGTTACAAGATGGGAGTGGCTTGCAATTATTAGGCGTTTTTTGTATTGCTTAAATCATTGATTTGAGGATAGATTCAACCAATGTCTGTTTGACTTGTTTTTAATCTTCACAGCAACCTTCTGGTTATTGTAGATTTATGGACGTAGTTTTTATAAGTAGATATTTAAATTGTAATCAGGAAATGACAGAACCCTGAAACTCCAAACTTTTTTCAAAAAAGCCAACCAAGACATTAATTAAAATTAATTGAAAAAAATTAAATTTTGGCAACTGCATTCTTGGTATCTGGTGTGTCCCATTTTAATTTTCATGGCAGAAGCCATGCCTTTCAGATAAACTTTTGCTTTACTGGATCAATTTTCCATGTTTTTGTTCAGGTTTTTTTTTCATTGTACCATTATTGACATCTGTAGTTCTTGTTTTCAGACAGGAAAGTTCTTCTTTCTGTTTAAATTATTTATTTATTGTGAAATATATATATATTAAAATAAAATTTTAAGAAATCATTAAATAGAGGCATAAAGAGAACTTTAGCCCATAGCGGTTTTCTCTGTCAGTAGAATCCTGGTTTAGTGAAGGCTTTAAATAAGAAAAGCTATGGTGGTGCCATCCTACAGCAGATGAGGCAGATTAAAGTCCATAGTGCAAGGACACTCTCTCACATAGGAGATGTAATACTTCCTGCCGAGGAAAAGTGGCTGCTTTGGATCAAGACAAGTTGGTTGATTAATGAGGCTGCCAAAAACTGAAATACAGGTGGTCTGACTTTATATGCTTTTACATCTCTCTAGGGAAGAGTTGAGCAAATAATGTTTTGCAAACAGAAGATTTTCTATAGCTCTGCAGTTGTGGCTTGCCAATTTCTCAGTGCTTCTGTGAGTTAATAGCTATATGCTGCTGTCCCAGCTGTGTTGATTTTGACATACCATCTCGCTAGATTCTAGAGGAGACCCTTGATTCTGTTCTTGCTGGAATTCAGCTTACTTATTTGGACACTACTTCAGAGAACAAACAATACCTGGGACACCACCTCTGAATTGATAATAGTGGCAGCTGTTTAGAGAAGACATTCATAGCTCTAGATGACAAATCTCCATAAAGATTTGCATTGCCATACGGACAGTTCCTCTTCCAGATACAAAGATGTGTTTGGCACTCCTCATAAAGATTAGTTGGTATGCATCACTAGTGACTCAAGAACCACAGTAAGGTCTCTAGATATGATCCACTGCTGCTAGGAGAGCCTGTCTTTGAATAATATGCCACATGTACTTGTTCTGTCCCTCTACTGTAAATTCATCTAGCCCTTTCTCCTCTTCCTCATTCTTCCCACCCTGCTTGTCTTCTTAGAGACATCCTTCTCATTAGACCTTGCTTTTACTTGAACTTTGTTTTTATTCTCTCAATTCATGTGCCATGAAGTATGCAGCTTCACATAAAAGGAGAAAGAATTCTGGAGTAACAGAGGGCAAGAAAACATTTCAGATTTAAGAAAACTGAATGCCTGTATTGAGAAAATTCAAATTCTGAGTTCTGACTGTCAGCCATAGTCCACTCACTCCAGAAGTGAGATTGTTCTGTGGCTCTTAATATAGAGCACTAGTTTCCAAACTTTTTTGATCGCACACCCCTATCGGTAAAAAATTTTTGAGCATGCACCACTAACATATGTATATTTATTAATAATACACATAATAAATATACATATATCTTGATAATAAATAAATACACACACCTTTGGGAGTGCAACCCCACTGAGCTAGAAGACGACCGTTATTCTGTGCCTTGATCACGTTTTCATAATGGAACCATATTTGATTCAGAATAAGACAACGTTTTTATTTTATCACTTCAAGGTTAGCCTTCTGATATTTTTATGTCACTAAGTGTTTCTTACTGAAACTTACTAAAGCATCTAGGAAGTGATCTTTGGGAAGTTGTTCTTCAGTCATTATTTAACTAGAAACCCTATGGTCCCTTAGGAGCTGTTTGGAATCTTCTACAGCATGTCTGCTGGTACACAGAGTCATTCAAAGGAAAATGATGGATTGATTTCTTATAGCTGTTCTTCAAGATATGTTAACTATGTATGTATTCACAACCCTCCTTTCCTCCTACAGTAGTTTTCAGTTGAGAATCAATGTGGTCCAAAATAAATATGGTAGACATAGTTTAACATCTCTCTCCCAGCTAATAAGTTAGGCAATTGCTAAGACATAATGAAATTTTGTGCTGTTATCACCTTTTGCATTCATAAGAATATCTTTTGCGTGGATTTCAGTGCATTTTACTTTAAGCCTCACATCAGCTCTCTGAAGATAGGGAAATATTTTCTTTAGCCATTTTTAAATGAAGCACAGAAAATTTCCCAGGAAGATACTAACACGAGTGGCAGAGCCAGGAATAGAACTAAAAAGTCTTATGTAAGCATTAGAAAAAAAAATCTCATTCTTTTGATAAAGGCCTCTTTTAAAAATGTGTAAGCAGCACATTGGAACCTATAATTCTTTCTTTGGTAATCTTGCAGTATAGTTTTCTGAATGTATTTAATCTCATATTCAAACAAACTATTCCAACGCAAGTATATTTGGACTGTAGAAGGGGTTATAGGACCTTGGCCTAGTATCTTGTGTACTTAAACTGTGTATGTGAAATAGACATGTATCCACTCTTGTACTTTTGAATTCGGTGTAAGGCAGACACTGTAATAGTGCAGGTAATGGCAGGTACAGAGGGGTTATAGAACTGATGAGGAGAATTAAGGACAGCTTGAGACAAATGAAAAGTTGGAAGAGGTTTTCTAAATGAAGTGTGGGAGATAATTAACTTTTGAGTATCTGCATCAAATACGAATCAAAGTGAAAAGGAAATAAAGAGAAATAACGGTGTGAAACATAAGGAAGAATTATTGAAGGAAGTAAAATAGAAGCAAGATTTATACGTGTAAAGAAGTCTCTGACAGTCCAGACATCGTTTAAAACAAAAGGAAGCATTTTTTTTACACAGTACATGCTTCAATTACAGAAACTTATTGTTGCAAAATGTTCTGGCATCCAAAAAACCAAATAGGTTCAGTGAAGAAATAGTCAAGTTCAGATAGATCGTGGATGATCCGGATGCAGTCCTTTTTCTTAGGAATTCTCTCAGCTGCTCATTGCTGGAAGCTGCCATTAGAGTAAATAACACTACCTTTTTTTATCCTCCTGTCTTAATATCCACTTGTGCTTACTGTCTGAAGTGGGCTGTAGGCTGCATGGTTTTAGCCTGACCCAGTAAGATACCACTAATCCCTAAAAGTCTCATAAAAGTCATGAGCACGAGTATGACTTGAATAGAAAGTTATCTGAGAATCTTAAATTGCACTTCTTTGTTGTCCCTCACACCCCCCAAATGATTACATTTCCTTTCCGTATGTTATCCTTTTCTTTTCCCAAAGGCGATTAGCTTCTTTGCAAATAAGGAAATATAGACCAGGCCAGCACTGGAGATGCAAACATTTAAAAGTTGTGTGAAAAAATATCAAACCTTCTTAAGCCCCAGGGAATAGAAAGAAAACACGGTATGTTCTGTTTCCTGCATAGCAATAAGTCTCTTAGGGAATCTGAACAGTGAACTGTTTCCTTCTCTCTTAGCTTCAGATGCCTTTTTTTCTATTCCCTGTTATGATTGTGGGTGCTGTTTCAGGTTAATGCAAACAAACGCACCACTGTAGGTTTAAGAATCTCCTTTGAAGTTCCACAGCAGAAATAAAAGTGTATACCTAAAAGGTATCAAAAGAATGAATTTGTTAAAAAAACTTCAAAGTTTTGTGTAAAGTATATCCTTTTGAAATATTGACTATGTTACTTACTAAAGACTACAGTAGCTAATTGCTAGAATTTATAAAGGCAAAGAATATGGCAAAAGGGAATCCCTTTTTTTTTAAATGGTATTCCTTTGAGTTTGGAGGCCTTTTTACATGTGGATGAGAAAACTATTGATTTAGACACAGGTAAACAGCTGTTTCATTCTTGGTGGTGATGAGCACTGCATTGATTGCAGTGGTGGTAACTGAATTATAATCTTTAAAGAGAGTGGAATGTGCTCAATATTAATATAACAGTTTGCTAATGGACTAGAAAGCTCTAATGAGTATTAAAAATCACTTGAGACTTTTTGTATGTTTAGCAGAAGCTACAACTAAAAAAAAAAAAATGCAGTGACCATTGAGTTTGGTTGTGAAAACTATTAACCATCTGAATACAATTCCAAAAAAAATAAATTTTGAGCTTTCTCCCTGGTTTATCTGCATTCACTAAACCTGTGAGTGTGGTGGGGATGAAACTAGCAGGATAGAAATATTCTGTATCTTAGAGATACTGTATGTTGTATTCAAGTCAAACAGTATCATCTTTGACTTCAGAGATTTATTTATTTTTTTAAATCTTGTTTGGGGATTACATAAACACATTCTGAAATGCTCATAATTTATGGGCCTTGTTCTACACTAGGAAAAACTAAAGTTCGAAGAAATACCTATTTCTCTAGAGCTCTTTTAAAATAACAACATGTTTATGTAGAAATTCTCTTAATGGCTTACATGCATGGCAAGTGCTGTTTCAATTAGAGTAGTTTGAAGCGAGTCCCGGTACTGTTTTACATCTCAGTTGTTTTAGTGCTAGGGGTGATTTGTGGTGTCTGGCCTGACTGTACGAAGGTCCAGCCTCACAGAAACATCTTTTAGTATTGAGTGTTTCTGGACCATGACTGTTGTCACGGTACTCTGAGGCCATTCACCAGCATCATACTAACGCAGGTACAGGGAGAAATTGCAGTTGTTCTGTCTCTTCCAGCCATGAATATATCTATTCTGAAACATTTTGCTTAAACTGGTTCAGTTAGAAACAGCTTAATTCACCCCCCAAAAAAGGGCCTTCATGTCAGATTCGTTGTGTGAAGGGTAAAACTTGTAAGTGGTATCATATGTGATTAAACTTTGCTGGGTAGGCATGTGCAAGATAAGTAATTTCTAGCTGAGAGAAACTGGTTTATTCAGCTGCCTGAAAATTCCTTCAGACTTGATGGAAACCTGCTTGGCTGCCTTCGGCATCTACAGGAATGCTGCAGTATCTGTTCAGCAGCTTTGTGGGAAACATATCCAAATGATGATTGAAAGTCATGGGATGTGTATTTGAAGTGAGAATGATAGGAAAGACTTGAAATAAATACACTGCCGTTTTTGATCAAAGCAAATTGAAAGATAGAATGATCAGGATGTCTAATTAAGTGATTTCCCAAGAGTTTGCCATACACTTGTGTAACATAAAACCTAAATTTCTAGGGTTGCAAACTTTGGGAAATCAAAAATAGTTTTACTAATGTATAACTGAAAGCCCTGACTTGTGTTTTAGGGAAGAACTGTTCTTAGCTTGATGAAGCAAAAAATATATTGACACTTTTCTCCAAACTGCCATTCTTTTCTGGTAATAACCTGGATTTCTTGTTTTAATGCCACATAGTAGCAGTATTTTGTGTGCTATATGAGTTGCTATATAGTTTCCTGTGTGATCTGCAGCTGCTCCAGAGGGGTGAGAGTCTTGAGTCAGACCTGCCGGCAGCTTGCAGATATCTTGGATAGTTTACAGCATATTAGCTATGTATGCAGAACTGAAGCGCAAATGTCAACTTCAGAGTAATCTGGATCACATTTTAGGGTTTTTGACTATATGACTAGATATCTGTGACTATAAGAACAGATTTTGTGTACAGTTCTGTATTTCTGCGTTCCCCTTTGCTAGAACAAGTTGTGAATTAGCAGGTACCAAATTGAAATTCATAGTGGTTAACGTACAAATCTAGTATTGATCCGATTTGTTGACTTTTCTCTGGCGCTTCAGTCTTCACAGAGAATGTGAAGCAGAATGTGGTCTATCACTATCTTCAGTTTCTTAAAATGGGAGGTCATGCATTGTTTAAAATCCAGTTCCTGCTTAATAATGAATGAATGCTGTTCAGTATTCTTTCTGAAATAAATCTGTGATTTTTAATTCAAATTCTCGGGAAGTTGCTTGCTCCAGGTAATATAAAGTCAACGTCCTGTTTCCCAGCTTTGTTACTCCCAGCACAGAGGTAAAGGAGTTGAACTGCTTTTTAACATTCCAGAGTTAGTTATTGGCACATTAATGGATCAGCTAGGATAAATAAGATAGTACAGTTGTATGTTACTCATTCCAATCAATAAATATCTGCTCCTAAATCTTATTTTCTGATACTTTTCACCAGCAGTGAAAATGACAACTGGTGTGTGTGTGTGAAAAAAGTCTGTCTGAATAACTGCATACCTTTTTTCCTCACTTATCTGAGAGTTATGATTGAATACAGAATCTTCATCTCCAGGTTAATATTTGCACTATTTTGCAACATAGTATGTTGTTTCAGTGTCAGGTAAACTGCAAAAGATAATGATTCTTATGGAATGTTTTAAATCATAACCTATGTATTTCCTGGAATTTTGATCAGATAAATCTAAGCCACTGTGGTATAACTGCAAGGACACTCAGTTGGTGTTCACTGATGCATAGCTAAATGAGATATAAACCTTAGATGATTTGGAGTTGATTGATAAATAAAATAAAAACACTGTAAATATGAAACTAGCAGGATAGAAATATTCTGTATCTTAGAGATACTGTATGTTGTATTCAAGTCAAACAGTATCATCTTTGACTTCAGAGATTTATTTATTTTTTTAAATCTTGTTTGGGGATTACATAAACACATTCTGAAATGCTCATAATTTATGGGCCTTGTTCTACACTAGGAAAAACTAAAGTTCGAAGAAATACCTATTTCTCTAGAGCTCTTTTAAAATAACAACATGTTTATGTAGAAATTCTCTTAATGGCTTACATGCATGGCAAGTGCTGTTTCAATTAGAGTAGTTTGAAGCGAGTCCCGGTACTGTTTTACATCTCAGTTGTTTTAGTGCTAGGGGTGATTTGTGGTGTCTGGCCTGACTGTACGAAGGTCCAGCCTCACAGAAACATCTTTTAGTATTGAGTGTTTCTGGACCATGACTGTTGTCACGGTACTCTGAGGCCATTCACCAGCATCATACTAACGCAGGTACAGGGAGAAATTGCAGTTGTTCTGTCTCTTCCAGCCATGAATATATCTATTCTGAAACATTTTGCTTAAACTGGTTCAGTTAGAAACAGCTTAATTCACCCCCCAAAAAAGGGCCTTCATGTCAGATTCGTTGTGTGAAGGGTAAAACTTGTAAGTGGTATCATATGTGATTAAACTTTGCTGGGTAGGCATGTGCAAGATAAGTAATTTCTAGCTGAGAGAAACTGGTTTATTCAGCTGCCTGAAAATTCCTTCAGACTTGATGGAAACCTGCTTGGCTGCCTTCGGCATCTACAGGAATGCTGCAGTATCTGTTCAGCAGCTTTGTGGGAAACATATCCAAATGATGATTGAAAGTCATGGGATGTGTATTTGAAGTGAGAATGATAGGAAAGACTTGAAATAAATACACTGCCGTTTTTGATCAAAGCAAATTGAAAGATAGAATGATCAGGATGTCTAATTAAGTGATTTCCCAAGAGTTTGCCATACACTTGTGTAACATAAAACCTAAATTTCTAGGGTTGCAAACTTTGGGAAATCAAAAATAGTTTTACTAATGTATAACTGAAAGCCCTGACTTGTGTTTTAGGGAAGAACTGTTCTTAGCTTGATGAAGCAAAAAATATATTGACACTTTTCTCCAAACTGCCATTCTTTTCTGGTAATAACCTGGATTTCTTGTTTTAATGCCACATAGTAGCAGTATTTTGTGTGCTATATGAGTTGCTATATAGTTTCCTGTGTGATCTGCAGCTGCTCCAGAGGGGTGAGAGTCTTGAGTCAGACCTGCCGGCAGCTTGCAGATATCTTGGATAGTTTACAGCATATTAGCTATGTATGCAGAACTGAAGCGCAAATGTCAACTTCAGAGTAATCTGGATCACATTTTAGGGTTTTTGACTATATGACTAGATATCTGTGACTATAAGAACAGATTTTGTGTACAGTTCTGTATTTCTGCGTTCCCCTTTGCTAGAACAAGTTGTGAATTAGCAGGTACCAAATTGAAATTCATAGTGGTTAACGTACAAATCTAGTATTGATCCGATTTGTTGACTTTTCTCTGGCGCTTCAGTCTTCACAGAGAATGTGAAGCAGAATGTGGTCTATCACTATCTTCAGTTTCTTAAAATGGGAGGTCATGCATTGTTTAAAATCCAGTTCCTGCTTAATAATGAATGAATGCTGTTCAGTATTCTTTCTGAAATAAATCTGTGATTTTTAATTCAAATTCTCGGGAAGTTGCTTGCTCCAGGTAATATAAAGTCAACGTCCTGTTTCCCAGCTTTGTTACTCCCAGCACAGAGGTAAAGGAGTTGAACTGCTTTTTAACATTCCAGAGTTAGTTATTGGCACATTAATGGATCAGCTAGGATAAATAAGATAGTACAGTTGTATGTTACTCATTCCAATCAATAAATATCTGCTCCTAAATCTTATTTTCTGATACTTTTCACCAGCAGTGAAAATGACAACTGGTGTGTGTGTGTGTGAAAAAAGTCTGTCTGAATAACTGCATACCTTTTTTCCTCACTTATCTGAGAGTTATGATTGAATACAGAATCTTCATCTCCAGGTTAATATTTGCACTATTTTGCAACATAGTATGTTGTTTCAGTGTCAGGTAAACTGCAAAAGATAATGATTCTTATGGAATGTTTTAAATCATAACCTATGTATTTCCTGGAATTTTGATCAGATAAATCTAAGCCACTGTGGTATAACTGCAAGGACACTCAGTTGGTGTTCACTGATGCATAGCTAAATGAGATATAAACCTTAGATGATTTGGAGTTGATTGATAAATAAAATAAAAACACTGTAAATAAATTATTTTTGTAAAACTACACAAAAGTATGATCCCTAATTTTGCAGACAATATCCTGAACTTGCTGTTGATTTTGAGTGGGATTAAACAACTGAAACATATTTGATTTTTTGAAGAGTTTTAGCTTAGCTCATTATAGGATTGTGAGCTTCATATTGGGCTAAAAATAAAAAAAGGAAATATGTTGATGAATATCTTTATGTCTAAAAGTAATTTCTCTGCTGTCTTTTTCCATGTATTATTCATCTTTTGGGAAGAACCATCAATGCCTGAAGGTGCCTTTGTAATGCTTTTTTATTAATGCTGATTCTTCTAGAAAATCTATAAATTGATGTGTTCTGCGCCCCATGAAAATAATGATATATTGCTTTGAAAAAAACAAGAACCCTGTGGTTACATTAGGCCTTGAAAGATGATCATAGCAGGATTGTTCACAAATGTAGAAACTCATGCCACTGTGCAACTTCCTTTAGGAAAGAAAGTTATAATTAGAGAAGCTCAGAGGCTGCTCAGAGGATGACAGAAAGGAGCCTCCACTAGGGCTAGTGACCATCTTTGCTATATTACAAACACAATGCATTCTCTATCTTAAATTTATTGTAACATTATTTTCTGGCGCTGAATATATAAAACATGTTTGAACAAGAACTTAAATATGCGAAGTGTTTTACAAATTGTAAAACAGAACTTTTCAGATCAAGTAAGCAAAGCTATTCTGTCATTATAAATAGCAACGTTTAAAAGACTGATACAATATGCTGTATTTTTATGGGACTTTTTGTATAGCAGTTTAATATGTATAGCCTTAATGCTTACTTTTTTGCTTTAGCTTTGGAGAAAACATGCTATTCTTCTAGATGGAGTACTAAATGGAATCATCAGTTTAAATGCAGAACTTGCTTCTTAAATACACGGTCATAAAGGGTGACTCTGTAAAGTAGGTATATATTGTCAGTTAAATAACACCACTTCAATACCTACCTGCCCTTCTGGGGACAGAGTTTTATGAAGCATCCTGCAGGACAGCCAATTTAGGCAGTGGTACAGTAAAGTAAATGGACTCTAGATATGCCTAATTTCAGATGCAGTACTTTCAAATCTAGAGACTGTTAGCAGAAATTAGCTCAATTTACCTTACATTTATAAAAGGCCTTTGAAAAGAACCTTGTAATAACATCCTTTTCACTTAGAACAATCATGTCTATACAATAGAATCTCAAATACTGCATTAGAATGAAAATAAAGCAAAGTGAAGTATAAGAATCTTTTTTTTGTCTGATGGAACATGGGGAAGAATCTTTCATTCCCCATCCCTTTCTCATAGACTTATTCCTCCCTCCTCTTTTTTTTTTTTTTTTTTTTTTTTTTTTTTTTTTTTTTTTTTAAATGCTACTATTACAATACAAATTTTTACCAACTCAGTTACAACACTGGAATATACCCAAAGAAAACATACAGGGCAGCCACTTTCCAAACCCAAATTCTTGCACTAATGTTGATGGCAGTACATTTAGCTACAGTAATTTATATGGCAGTTGAGTCACTGTACTGGAAAGCATACCAAAGAATAATCCAGAAAAACATGAATGTGCCAAAAGAAAGTGAAGAAACAGTCATTTTATTAATTTTAAGAAAGGATTTGAAAAAACTGCATAGAAGCTAGGGAGAAAGAACAGCAACTCAATCTCTCTGCTTGTGAAAGAAATAACTAAAATTTTGTAAGTTATCTCCATCACTTTTTAAAGGACTGGTGCCTGAAAATAAGTCTCAAATAATCTGCATGCAGTCAGAAATGGATAATGAACTATGAGAAAAGAGGTAAGAGGTTAGGGTGCTCCCAAGGAGGCTTCATAACGAGAGAAAGGAGAAAGAAAAGTAAAAGATTAGCGAAATAAAGGAAAGAAGGCAAATTCATGTCAGTAAGTATTTTAAGTAGTTTCTATTGTAAGTCATTGAAGCTAATCTTTAATAACTGAACTATGCATTTATCAGTAATTTTTATTTCTGAAGGAAGTATACACAGGTACTTTCAGTTAGCTGTTTTGTACTTGGATGCTGAGGGAATTAACAGTCAGAATTCAGTCCTGTGAGTTTGTCAAGACAATTTCATAATCTCATAACTCTCCTAATTGCTAGCAAACTGGAGCATATCTTGATTCAAAGTCAGTCTCTAGCTTAGTTAAAGCAGTGCTCTTCTCATGCAAAACTCATGAGTGAACTCTGATAGTTAAAATAGTAATAAGCCTGCAGCATGTTTTTTGTTTTTCCTGTTCTCCATGAGGTTATATAACTTCAAGGTTTCCCAGAGTTCTAAATATCATGCAATTGATAAGAACCATAATTTTAATCATAAAAATATGTGAGTGAAATAAAATAGAAAAGCAACTCGTGACATATCCCACAGAACTCAAACAGAAATTAATTTCTAACATGAAATGTTGCATATGTGCATGTATGTACCAATGTATATAATTGTCACACAAATGAATACAAGATATTAGGATTTTACGGTGTAAAGACTATAAAAAACTTTTCTGATACGTTTGTTACAGTGAACTGGCTATTTCCGATATCAAAATTGTTCCATTTTAGTGAGAGAAGGTAATTATTGTGATAATAGTCAAAATTGTCTGCACTCGTTTCCCCAGGGGATGTTACTTGGTTGTTAAAAAAGTAACCTAGAGTAACTTTTCATATATAATTGCATAGCTTTGATGATCTACTTCTGTTTTAGTCAATTTTCAGTGTGAATCTCTCTGATTTTTTTTTTCATTCCATTCTAAAAATACACCAAACTATTGATTTAAGCGTAGGCAAGTTTTTCTGTGAATTTGAATGCTTTTCCCCCCCCCAGTTAAGCTGTCATCTTGTGGTTGTTTTTCAGTCACCTCAACAGCCCATGCTTGGAAACAATCATATCGCTGACACATTTCATCAATCAGTTTAATCAGCGAAAAGGAATGTTGTGAAAGGTGTAAAACAAAAAACTCACTGACTGTTTTACACAGTACTTTTTCTGTCAGGACACGAGACAGGAAGTCAAATTTACAAGTTCCATTTTTCATTTTACAGAGCTACTAGAGAAGACTCTCAGAAGAGAGGAAGAAATTGGAGTTCTCCAGGTATACTTTCTGTTTAATAACTAGCTACACTTTTTGTCACCCTTAAAATTACTAAATTGTATTACAACATTATGATTTTCTGAACTCCCTTGTATCTTAAATTCAGCTTTGGAAATATATGCAGCCAAATGCAGACTTGATAGCTAGTAATACTCACTGCTGAGTTTCTGCTCACCAATTAAGTTGCACATTAGAGAAGATTAAAGTAGTCAGCGTTCTATGAGTCAATAAATCTAGTCCATCAGTGAAAAGAATGCTGCTTTTAAGTCACACTATATACTGAAGTTGTTCTGTTATGTTATACTGCTGACTTCACTGAAACTGTATGTGAATAGGGGCAGTGCAAATCTGCATTCAGAACTGCAAAAATGCTTTATATTCTACTTCATTGGTTGGGTTAGATTTTCTGGGCTGTGTTGCTTTCTTCTGTATCTCCAAATAAAACTGAAAGTAAAAGATTTTAAGTAATTATTTTAAATCTCTGAAACATTAGATGTCCATAATCACCTTCTTGAGAAAGAAGGGACCAGTTGATATATGCTAGGACTTGATACAATATAGTAAATCCTCATTGTATGGCATCGAGCAGTAAAGCTGCTTGTGCTAAGCACTTTAAATTTGCTCTTAGAAAGTAAGATTTACCCAATGTTCAGCTTTGGAATAGTATTTAAGCATTACAGTCAAAGAAAACATGCTCCTTTGAAATGAAAATGGCTAGGAAAGCAAAACCAAGCTGGAATGTCTAAATTGTGAGGCTCGGGAGGTTATTAGGGAGGGTAGCATACGTATTCTTCAGAATACAGAAGGAAAAAAATAAATTTTTAACAACAAATTACAGCAAACAATATCCAACATGAATATAAAAAACTTTAGATACAATATGAAGAGTGTATCAATGAAGCAGCATTCTATAAGTGTACTGGATGCAGGACATTTATGAGGGAATTAATGAAGATAAGGCTGTTAAGGAAAATGAAATTATGTATTGACCTGAGTCTTGACTACAGGAGTTTGTTTAAAGATACGCCTTCTCTTCTCATATAATAAACAGAAGGCATTTTGAGGGCTAGAGATATCAAAGAGTTAGTGTAGAAACAGTTTGATCCAGTAAGAAGAGACAAATTGCAAGACCCAAAAGTTACACAACGCACCAATCCAGCTGTTTCCTGTTCAAACAAAGATCTTGGCCTAGCTTTCTGGCAGCTCAAGTTCAACAAGGCTGAGAGCTTGTCTGCGCAAGCAGTTTACACAGGTGCATATCTAGTTACATCAATGTAAAAAGATCTCCTTTCATGTGAAGCAATTCTGCATCTGCTTTCATGTGAAGCTCTATAGTTGACAAATTGTTCTAATGATGTTACTTCTGATTGAATGAGGAGTAATTTTATACTGCAGAAAGTTTCATCGTGTCTTGTGTGCATACATGTGCTTGCCTGTATTTCTGATGGTCTGTCAAGTTCCTGATCAAATTGCTTTATGCCCTTCCCTAACTGGCGGTTCTGGTTAAGTGTGTGACTTGTACTGCTCTGACTGCTATTTTTGTATTCAAATGCTTGATAGCAGTTCTTTACTCCTTCAGGTGCCCATGCTTTCACAGTCAAAGTACTCGGCAAAAACCATATACTATTTTTCTAGATAGTGTTATGTCCAGCTTAGTCAATATGTTTCAAAATGTTCCCAGTCTGGGATCCTCTGTTCTTGTAATGTTGTAGTCTAAACTTGCACTGGCTGAATATGTACAACTACGTGCTAGCAAAGTTGTAAAAACCAACTTGTGTCATCATGACTGAATCTCCCCAAGCTGTTGCATATCAATATATAAAGCATAGGAAGTAAGAGGAAAGTGAGAGTTTCTTTAAATATGGCATTTCCTAGAGCTGAAACTGGCACTCTTACCCTTTTGTTAACTGGGTGACATGGAATACTTGTTTCCTCTGAGCCCCAGTTCAGCAAAGCATGTGCACAATTGGTTAATGTATGAATGCTTTCATTGAAGTAGATTGCTAGAAGGTAATTGTTTGTCAAATTAAGGACCATTAGCAAATAGATTAGTACTTTTTGCCTCCAGGGCCTACAGTCCTTGGATGAGATTCCCCTGGTATTAGGTTCTACTCAGTTAGTCCTTGGTTCAGTAGACAATAGGTCATGTTGATTGTTGTTATTTTTTTGTCTACAATTCCTGGGGTACTGTTTTCATAAGTATCTTATCTATACAGAGAATTATATGCAGTATATACTTGATGCGTTTTGTTTGCAGTCTAAACAGACCGTATGTGTAAAGCATGTTCAGGAAGGAGGCGGACAGAAGGATTGTATGTTTTAGACTATGGACAGACGATTGAAAGCAGTCAGGTTATCATGGCTGAAGGAGTTATTTCTTGTTATTTCTTGTTACTTGAGCTGTGAACTAAGACCGTAGTCTTAGAAAAGCTAGAGACATGAGGAAATCTTCTGTCAGAAAGCAGTGTATTGCTGTGGGCAAATGATGACTGGGGATACCATGAGGTTCTTTGCCGTGTCTCTGCATCAAGTAACAAGAATATTCCCCAGAGCTAAGGATGTATGTTTTATTATGCTTTTAGTTTGGTCATTTTTTGAGGGGACACAAAGAGCACCTTTTATTAAAAATAATTTGAATGAAGTACAATTAGTGCTTCTACGATGCCGTCAGCTGAAAACCACAAAGGGCAGAAAGAAAAAAGCAGTTTTATGAGGATTGTTCCTGGAAATATTGGGCTAGTAGTTTTAATGTGTTCCTCTAGTCAGGGAATATGTTGGACTGCAACTAGCATGACAAAGAGAAAATAATACCTCATTAAGCAGACAGTGGGAATCTTTATAGCTACATCTATCTATGTGAACGTGACTGTTGTCTCATATTATGTGTCAAGATGGAAACTATATGTAATACATGAGGTTCTTTGATACAGAGTGTTTTGGGAGCTAGAAGGCTGACGCTTTGGATGACATCACTGTATTCTTGGTTTTTCATTTTGAATTTGTTGCATTCTTTTGACTAGAGTTTCTATGTTATACATAAATTTATATTTATGAGTTTATAAAGTTCTATATGAGAGTTTATATATGTTCTAGATAATATCTATGTTCTCATTACACATATGCTTGCTCTCTGTTATTACATGTGCACTCATACTCATCATAATATAATTTTTAGCTTGTGAGGAGTCTAGATCACTTTCTACTTTCTTTCTGATAGCCACTCCAAGAATATAACCTCACTTTTTTTTCTTACTTCATTGGAAGAAAAAAGGCTCTGATGATAAGGTTTTCACCTTCCTTTTTGTGAAAGCTGTTCCATGGTACAAAAGATTGCATTCATGAAAATAATATGCTAGGTATGATAATTGCAATATTCAGCTGTATGGGTATTCTCTGGGAAAACATTTGCAAGCCATTTTCATTTGCTTTGGAATTAGTGACGTGCTAATATAAATGAAAAAAAATTGTAAAATACAGAATCTTAATTTGAAAATATAAATATATTGATAATGTATAAATTATCCATGGTAAATTTCCTAATACATTACATGCTAGTCTTACAGAAAATTATCTGCTGAGATTGTAAGAGTTTATTCAGTTTGTAGAATTTGGCAGCTAGATCATGCACCTTATTTAATACGAGTCATTTTGAAAACACTATTTATTCTACCATTAGAATCATCCTACTAATACACTCACTCTAAGACTTTTTTTTTTCAAAGTAGTCCTTTTAACTTAAGGTATTTATATCTGAATTGCTGTTCACTATCACCACAAATTTATGAGATCTGAAAATACCATCTTTTTTATAGTAGTGAGTTTAGGTTTTGTTGCAGAATCTTTAAATAAATATGAGTGTTTGTAACAGCCGCTACAATTTTGTGGAGGAACAAGCATCTCAAAATAAATATTTTTTTTCACATAATTTTTGTGTCATAACTTTATTCTGATGTACTGAAGTACTCAGTCTGTATCTCAGACCTGCTTCCAAGAAAGAGTAAAGACTTTAGTATTAAATACACTACCTTTTCTGAGAAAAAATTTTAGTGAAAGTCAGTGAACTTTTGCTTATGCAACATTGTAGTTGGAATCCCCAACTACCATGCATTATGATGGGCACTGAGCAAACATTTCTTAATAGACAAGTCAAAGTTAAGTATTCTAGAACCTCATATTATCGTGGTTTTACTGATAGGAAACTAAAACATAAGTGAAATAAATCTATAGGGAATCTGAGACATGTATCTGAGTTTTTTGGTTCCCGGCTCTTAGGAATAAGATCATCCTCCATTTTGTTTTAAAAAAAAAAAAAAAATTTAAAAGTTTAAAATTTTTTTTTTTAACCTGCTACTTTGAAAGTGTCCTGTAACTGACAGTGACGAGGAATGCATTTTTTTTTTCTCTCCATATGTTTGTTTTATTATTTATCATCGGTTTATGCACAGGGACTTTCAAACCACTGTGTATGCAGTTCCAACATGAGCCAGTTTAGTGGCATCCACTACTGGCAAAATGTTAGCATTTTTTTAAACAGTTGCATTTTGATAGCCTACTAGATTTCCATCAAACTTGTTTGTGTGCATTCCTGTCTTCCCTTTAGATATTTCCTTATACATACTTTCCTGAACAGTCTTTTTTGGTTTTTTTGTACATCTTCAAAACCAGTTAGTCTTTTCCAGACACTATTTTATTTATTTTTTTTCAGCCTCACTTGATGCAGTTATTTTTCCTACAGTATATTGTCTCACTTTCTGCCGATGGTTTGGAATTGTAATCAAAGGTGCAACTATTGTATTGACGAAAACTAACATCATTTGCACCCCAAACATCATTCAGTGAATGAGCTTTAAACGTTTCACTAGGGTGAACTGTGTCTTTTCTTCAGAAGATTAGATGAATAAAAGTTAGCCCTTTAGTAATCCAAGGGACATTGATTTTACACAAATATGTAAATACTGGTTTTACACAAATACATACACCTGTTCAGTTAGTAAACGTAACCATTATTTTGAAGTTTTTTAAGGCAGTAATAACTCTAGAAGAGTCTTTGTAACTCATTTCCACCTAGTCTTAAAAAAAGAAAAATACTTTTGCATTCTTGCAAATGGCAAGAACTGTTTCTGGCTCCCAAATTCTTCCATTAGTCTAAGAAATTTTTATTGTACCTGTTGCTTCCAAAACAGTGAAGTCAGTTCGGACTTGCATGTCTTTGGATGCTGTAGGAATAAATTCAGATTATTACAATGATTTTTACCTGTTAGGGAGGGATAGAACAGGGAAAAGTATAAGGATTCTTAGCCTAATCCACCCAGAAAAGAAAAAAACCAATCCTCTCCCATACTTTCAAAAAGCTAATATTTGAGCAAGGTAAGAGTTCCTGTAATGTCTTAATGGTCAGGTACTCTAAATGTGGGCTCACCTAAACACTTGAATGTGTGTTTTCTCACACATGATTAAAATATCATATCTAGTCAGGACATAGTGCCAGAATACATGATCTTGATTTTACTAGCTTAATATTTTTCTTAAAGATACTTTTAAATGAATCCTAGAATGGTTTGGGTTGGAAGGGACCTTAAAGATCATCTAGTTCCAACCGCCCTGCCATGGGCAGGGACATCTTCCACTAGACCGGATTGCTTAAAGCCCCATCCAAAATACATACAGTAAATTCATCAATTCTGGGTTGTCTACATTTTGTGCTGGATTAAAACTGACACAAGCTTATTTTATTTGCATTTTATTTTTTTCTGACATTAGACTTTGACTAACGTCATCTTGTTATTAATAAAACATTCTTCAGAGCTCTTTCTGGATAACAGAATAATGATATGGAATTTACTTTTTAGTTTTCTAAGGAAATGCCTAAAAGAAAACTAAACCAGATGCTAATGTGACATGAACTCCAAAACATGCTAGATTTACAGTCACAGATGATCAAAAAAGAAATCAAACTTTGCGATACACAAGAGTAAAATCAATAATATTGAAAATCTATTTGATTTGAAATCTATTATTTGAAAAAATATATCATGGAGTAAATTTTTTCAAATTCTTTCTTACCTTGTTTCTGGGGAATTTCTTTTCTTTGGAACAAATTTTGAAATGAGATAGTGTGATAAATGGGTCAGAGGTCCAATTAAGTACAGCAGTTCCTATTCAGTGAGATTTTTACAAAATGCCATACATATGACCAGCAAAAACCCAAAATGAATCCTTTCCATCATTGTTCAACTTATGTTGCATTTATATTCTTTACTTTCTAATGGCATCTTGTACTTTATTTTTAGGAACGCATTATGGCCTTAGAAGTGGTAAGTTTCTTAAATTCATTTCCAAACCAATCACAATGACATTGCTGATAATTTTTCTAAATGATGAAAAATATTATTTTTATGCATTTAAAAAAAAAAAAGGTTGCAGTTCTGGGTTTTTAACTGTCATTTTACTTTTAAGAGAAGATGTGATAATTTTACACTGCACCTTTCTGTGTAAGTTTTTACTACAGTATTTGAACACCGGTTATATGAAATACAGTGTAATGTTGTAGTTTTTCTGTACAGTTCAGTCCTCATCCCATCCTAGGGAAGAGAAATGTTGTCGATTTGAGCCATATAAAGGATGCTATTTTTCTACTGCTAACACTTCTAATGGTCGAGGTCCATGTGATAGATCTAATCATTTCAGGTGACTGTTAATGTGTGCTTTTTACATGTTTACGCTGGGAGGTGCAGACAGAATCAGTTCATCTGCCCACATCAATTAAAAGCATGAAGGGATACCATTTTAATGATTAATTGATATAATTTAATAAGATATTAAGTTGGAAGGACAAAAGCCTTCATGCATGTACATGCCATGAATGCAGCTGGATTATCCAGATGTCCCAAGCTAGTAAGTCTATCAGGTGGAATAGTTGGGATGGGTCTTGGCTTGCCCTAGCATTTCTGAACTATGCTTCTTTCCTCTTTTGTAGGAATGTCCAATAAGATATCACACAATAGCATGTATCAGGCCCGTAATTTCTTTTCATTGGAAATCCAGAAAATTTCATGTAAAGAAACCAGTACTGAGACAATATCAAGGCTGCAAATATAAACTTTTAAAATTTGCTTATGCAAATTATTATTTTATCGTTCCTGATATCCTTCTGTGCATCTCTGAAAACAGCTTCCGATTTCAAAAATCTATTTAAAATATATTCAATATGTTAAAAAAAGCTTGCATTCACACATAAAAGGCCTTTTGTAAATCGAAGTGCAGTGTTAGAACTCCTGCCTTGTGGGAGCAGGGAGCTAATGCTCAAATTCAGTGTCCTGGCACTTCACACTCACAGCACTTCACAGTGCTGTGTGAGTGTAAAGGGTTGCCAGGACATTAGTTCTGTTCAGGAGTGTCATGGTTTAACCTCAGTGGGCAACTGAGCACCACACTAGGAAGGAAATTAACTCTATCCCTGCCGAAACCAGGACAAGGAGCATCTCTTATTCATGGGTTTTCTTACATGACAACTAGTCAGGCATGTATCCACTGCCATCCATTTCTCACGAACTGTGAGTTAAACTGCCTGAAAATGCCTTGTTCTTTCTGCTCCTAGAGCTGTTTTGACACGGGCAGAGAGTAGTTGCTTGCAAATAGCACAACGTCATGCAAATTCAATCCATATTTTGTGACAATGTTTGTTTCCATTTTTTCTGGAGCCTTTCTACTTGTAATCTCTTCTACTTTAAGAAGGAAGATTTGTAAATTATTGTTCAGATAGAAGAGGAAGAGGATTATTATCGTCAGTAAAATATAATTTTCTTTCTTAATGCCAGTTGGGAGGTAACACCTGAATGCAAATTTGTGATGCTAAATCCTAGAGCTTGAAATCAGTCACTGCTTTTGTTATTGCTGACATTGGAAGATGTGTAATGTTAAGCCCTGAGATTTCAGGCAAGAAAAGTATGGTCATCACGAAGGCTGTCAAATGCTCCCAAGGCACTCATTTTACTTTTGCCATAAAGTTCCTCTATGACGTCAGGCAAATCACTTAAACTGATTTTTTCACAGACTGCTAATTACTTTGTGTTCCTCATTTTCTGGGTATCTGACTTTGTGACTTTTGAGCCCTGATTTTCAGAAATGCAAAGTTTTAGTAATAGCTAAATTCAGTGGGAGCTCTGGCTGTATATATTGCTAAGTATACTCAAAGTCAGATATTAGGTAGCTGATAGTGAATACTTTAAAATAATAAGTGGTTTTGACCTTTATATCTCTGTTTCAGTTCTGAGGATAATAGCGTTCTCTCTCTTTCCTCCCCCCCTTCACTGATCTTAAAAAGAATACACACAGAGTAATACTTACGTGGTCTGAATGTGTCAGGATGAGCTATGATGGAAAAGCCCTTGAGCAAAAGAATTAATAAGGCTTGCCGTTTAAGGGATCCTTAAGAATCCTTACGTTTATGGTGTGTATGTCTACATAGCTGTACATCTATGCAGCATTTATAACAATGAGTACATAATAGTTATGTCACTCATATATTTGTGTAATTTTCTTAGCATCTGTTATTTGAGTGCTCAGAGCGTGACATCAAAAAAGTACAACCAGTCACATATTTTGTGATTTGATTCAGGTTATAGAGAATGGAAATAGAATAGAGACATAAGGTATTTAATTCAAATTCAAATAGAATCCTTAGAGAAAAAAAATGTTTTAAGTTGTGTAGACAAAGCATTTTCTTAGGAGAATTTTGACAGAAAGGTGGCAGTTCATGAGATTCACGAAATGCAAGATACAAAAAGGGGCAAAGAGGGAAAAGCCAGAACACACACATACACAAGCTATAAAAAATGCATAGGAAAGCATCAGCTCTCCAGAGCTGTTTTTAAACTGTGAGACCATGGAATGGCTGGGTTAGGAACCTCATCTGCATTTTCTTCCACAGCATTCTTATTCTGCCTAATACTGGGAAGAAATTGCTCTGCACAGGAATAGATGAAGTTTAGTACAGAGCTGTCTGAGATTTACGACAAGTGTGAAGCCTCTTGCAGCCACTTTTTAAATTGTTTCTACCCTGCATATACCTTTTTAAGCAACAGAAAAGACTCGTACATCTAACAGTAAATGCATTTTTAAAATCTTTAGATTAAGATTTTAACCTAGAAAAACTGTTTTACGCAATGACCTGGAAACTGTACATGTACATATTTTGAGAGGTATATTTGGCAGCCCACTCTCCTCCCTTTCTCTACAGTCTACTCATTTCTGCCTCCTGCACTTGCCAGTAAAATTGTTGTAGTAGCCATGTGATGAACTCAGCAACTTAGGCAAAAAAAAAAAATTGGGAAAGAAATGTGACAGGAACCTGGCAGATTCTTTTCAGAGCTCTGGGTGAATAAACCTTCCAGGCCTAACTTAATCTAACTCAGTGATTTTGTGAGTTGCAGCAAACTAGGGGGGGTCCCTTGCATCATCTCTGAGCCCTGTCAGCTACTTCTCCCCTCAGCAGTCTGTTTGAGCTGGAAGCTCCATCTCCTACCCATGACTCATCCTGTCTGCTATACCTGACAGTTTCTTGGATCTTCTTTTCCCTTAGTCAGCTCACTTGGTTCCCAAGGAAAGTGCTGTATTACCATCCTCCTTTGGGACATGACACCTGATCTGGTCACTCCCTTAAGGAACCTGAGAACAAATAGTCCCCATCACAAAAAGCTTTTGAATTTTTTGGCTCTTTTTCTTCAATCAGATCAGTTCTACAATATGATTCAGTAGATAGGTACACCGCTTCTTGCTCCAGCAGGGTGCACAGGACAGGAGGAGAAGCTAGAAGGTAAGAAGGAAGAACAGGGGTACTTAGACAGACTCACTAGTGGATATAAAAGGACATGAAGAACCAAGGTGTATTCTGGAATAATCAATCCTTCAACTCGTGAGAAGTGCCAGGGGAGTAACAAGTACAGGCAAAACTGAGGTTTTGAGTACCTAGAGATTGTGTTTTGTTTGGCTCTTTTTTTGTTTAAAACTGTTTAATAAAGTGAATTTAATTATTACATAGCTATTAACAAGTAATTTTCCTGATTACTTTAGTAATCAATTACATAGTCTGATGTTTTGCCAGAATGAATACAATTTATCTTTAAATAAGGTGATATAGTTTATTCTTGAGTGTAGCGTAGTTCTTACATACAGGATTTGGCTCTATATTATTTATAGACAAAGGTGTATGATTTTCTTGGGAAAAAGTCTGTATTGTATTCTCAGATGTAGCTACAATGAGAAGTGTATCTAATTCTCATAAAAGAGGTCAGGGTGCATTTTGTAGGTGCATGCTGCTACTATGCTGTGCTTGTGACTTTAGTGGGTTTCTGTAAACTACATCATGTGCTTTGTGAGTGTAAGCTGCAAGTCAGATTCCTCTGCCTTAGTAGTACTAGTCTGACATAAAAGACTGGGAAATTTAATTTGAAATCAACCATGTCCTGAAGCTATTCCAGTGAACATAAGCATTCTATATCCTTTGATCAATAAGACAGCTTGCTGCTTTCAGTAGAGAACCCGGAAGTGAGGTTACCATTTGCTTAGAATACTTGGATCAGACTTTTCTGGACATGGTTCCACTTTTTGTTATGATGTCATAAATCTAGGTTAACTCCAGTAATGCTGTAAGCATTCTGCAAAATTGTAATTAATATGAATTTCCTTTTCAGTAAGAACACATGTATTTTGTTGTAACTCATATTTTATGTTCATGAAAGTAAGGTTTTGAATACCAGTAAAACAAATTTCTATCTGCACACACTCAGCAATGTAAAAGCTATTAGATTCTTCTGCTGTAGTAGCAGGCTCAAATTTGCATCAGTTTTCTGATTTATCACCCACTTTAAAAGAATTGGAAGGGTCACAACGCCCAATGCATTTCACAGAGAGATTGTGACTGCCTGACACCATCCATTTTAGGGTGCGCGTTCTCTTGCTCTCTGTGTGTCTCTCAATGTGCCTTCCATCAATAAGTAAATCTTACTGTTAGCTCTGGAGATTGTTTCATGATTGTTGTACTTTGTATGTATGAATGTTTAGGAAATCTTGAATCTAAGGGTTAATACTTTCTTCTCCCCTTGGTTTGCTTCTGTAGTGTCTTGCCAAAACTACCATTACATCAAAGGCCTTCTGGTCGTCCCAGAACACAGTCATTCTTTGATCTTATAAAAACGACCAGGAGAGGAGCAACAGTCTGAGATCCTCTGTCCTGCCTGCCTCGCCCTTTCCTTTCCTTTCATCGGCGAGCCAGTGTGTCACTTCCCTTTGCTGGAAGTGGAGAACTTTCCCAAGGTTCCCCGAGTCCTTCCACTGCTCACTCCCACCAAGTAACTTCTGCCGCCTGACAGTGCTTGCAGCCAGCTGTTTCTTTTCTCCTGATGCTCACCTTCCCTTCTTCCTTTATGTTGCCTTTTCCCCCTACATATCTATTGCTCTTGTTGACTACCCTGCTACTTACCCATCCTCTGCCCCCTACTATTTGGTGCTTTACTTGTTCTTTTAGTTTTTTCCTAATACAGCCACCTCTAGTTTTCTTTCGCCAACACTTTGATATTTTTTTTCAGGTAAAAGCATTTATTTTGCTGTTAAGAGTATGATTTTTTTAACAATTGCCTTTGTCTCCCATTCATACTTATTTCTTACTTTCTGGCTAATTCTGGGATTTAGAATGGGAACCAAAAATGCTGAAATAAATAGATTTTTGAGATTCCACAACCTACCTGGGCAACCTGTGCCAGTGCCTAGTCACCCTCACAGTGAAAAAGTGTTTCCTATGTTCAGACGGAACCTTCTGTGTTTCAGTTTGTGCGTTGCCTCTTGTCCTGGCACTGGGCACCGCTGGAAAGGGCCTGGCTCCCTCTCCTTTACACCCTCCCTTCAGATATTTGTACATATTGATGAGATCTCCCTGAGCCTTCTCTTCTCCAGGCTAAACAGTCCCAGCTCTCTCAGCCTTTCCTCATAGGAGAGATCATAGAATCATAGGAGAGATCATAGAATCATGGGAGAGATCATAGAATCATAGAATAGTTTGGGTTGGAAGGGACCTCTAAAGGTCATCTAGTCCAACCCCCCTGCTGTGGGCAGGGACATCTTCAACTGCATCAGGTTGCTCAGTGCCCCGTCCAACCTGACCTTGAATGTTTCCAGGGATGGAACAGATGCTCCAGTCCCTTAAAGAATGTTAGTTGCCCTTTGCTGGACTGTCTCCAGTATGTCTCTCTCAAACTGGGGAACCCAGAACTGGACTCAGCACTCCAGATGTGTCTCACCAGGGCTGACTAGAGGAGAAGGATCACCTCCCTTGACCTGTTGGCAACACTCCTCCTAATGCAACCCTTACATTCTCTAAGTAGAAAGCTCCTTTCAATATTGTGAAAACGTGTTCCACATGTTGCAAATATTGAACATTTTTGCCAGATTTTAATAAACCAAAATCCTCTCAGTTTCCATTAGAGAAAGTAAAAATCTGAGGATAAATCTTTATTACAAAAGACTGTAATTCTTCAGAATTCTTAAGTTATTTCTCTTAGTTTAACTAGGAGTAGTAATATACAGTGGTCTTCACTTTCATTTTTTTGAACGTAGTATGTATATGTATGTAAATATAATTTTAAAGAGAGATCCTATGTGTTCCATCCACAGGATTCTCTTTAGAAATGTTGGCCTTTCATCTGTAGAATGTGTATCCATGAGTTCTTCCACAGAATATAGGATGCTTATAACTTCATAAGTAAAACATAGATATATGTGGTATAGTATGCTTTTCGTTTGTTTTATATCTCACAAAAGCTAAAATTTTGTTTCAGAGCGGACTATTGACTAAGCTGTTTCTAATGTGCTGCTAGGTCCTTCATTTTAGATTTAAATGTTTTATATTTGATCAGATTATAACCTTAAGAACACAGACATCAGTTACACCTATTGATGCTACCATAGGTTTTTTTTTCCTCTCATTGTTGTGCATCTTTTGATTAAAATGGGGAAATCTATAAGACAAATTCCTAATTTTTTTCCTACTCTGACACTGATTTGCTGTGAATCCTTGATTAAATCACTTCTCTTTGTATTTCAATTTTTCTCAGCTGTAAAACTGAATGAAATTTCTTCTTTTTATTTCTTTTTTTGTGTTAATTGAATTTTTTAATGCTTTCTGGAAGGCTTAGTGAAATACTGTTAGCATACAAAACGTTAACGTAAATTACATGTAAGGTTTTTAGCCTGCAAAGCTCCAGAAAATTGAAGATCGCATTCATGAATGAATGACAAGGAAGTCTTTATACTTTTTAAGAATGTGTGCCCACTAACATTGCTTTACTTTACAGACTCTGCCTCTTGTGTTATATTTCTTTTAATTTCCAGTAATTATGTCTGGATGTCTTTGATCAAAATCTTAGTAAATGATATGGAATAGATTCTCAAAAACTAGTCCTGTGGACCCCCAGTAGTATTCGGAGCACTAGCTGATGACTCACAGAGAGCTGGCTTGCCAAAAGACCGCACTGTGTCTTCCACATTTCCAGCTGCTAGTATGCATCAAACAACTAAAAATTCATGAAATACTTTCCTAATATTTTTCCATGTAAACAATTCACGTAGTTACCACAGGGATGTTACATGCTTATGAATGAGAGAAGAGATGGTCCATGTCATTGCAAACAGGAAAGGAAGCATCCATGAAGCTCTCTTAATTAAAATGTGGTCCACCCCATGCAAAAACATCTGGCGTCTAAATTAAAAGTTCAGTTAGTTTGACATTTGCAATGCTTTGTTAACAAAAGTCTTTTATTTTTCATTAGTGTAAGTGTAGTTTTTGCTTAAAAAAAAAACCTTACTAGTTAAAACTTTGATGAAACAATGTAGTATAGGGAAAAAAAGCCAATTGAACTTGCATGTTGTGTAACTTGATAAGTTTGTATGTGTTGCCTATCTTTGTAAAGGTAAATTGATTTCTTGATGTGCTGAAATCATCAAAACAATGGTATAATTGGAGTACGTGGAAAATAAAGATACAAAATACATTTTTTGTTTTCTCTTAAAGTTCCCTCTATACATATGATGCACTAAGTCACAGAATGTCCCAGCTGTCACGGAATTTGCCTGGCATATGAAAGTCAACAGAGAACCTCAGGCCTCTTAAGTAGAACCACACCCTGTGTAAAAGAAGAGCGTATGATGTATCAGTCTAGTGCTGGAGATAGAAGCTGACAATGTATAGTTTTACAGATGTTAACAGGGAAAGCAAAGGATACCTTTATACATGCTGGGTGCATCGTATTCTTGCTACTTAAGTATTCAACATGCTAAGGCCATTTAAAAATAAGTCATCGTAGGTCACCTTTAACATTACATCTTTCATCTGAATTGTGAGTAACTGCCTGCTGACATGCGTTGCAGTCAGTTAAAATTACAGTCACATTTAATCTTTTTATGGGTATTCTTTGGGGATTAGCTAACTGGTACTTAAGTCAGCTCTAATTTTCAAAAATATCTATGTGTTAGAGATAGCCATTTGTTTTTACCTACCTCAGAAAAGAAAGGAGCACTGTACTTGAAAGTCAATGAAGCTTGGTTTCTGGTTTATGTGTTTTCAATATATTGACTATAAAGGCAAACTTTAGGAGGACTATATACAAACCTGCTTTGATTTATTTGCATTTAGCATTGCAGCTTTGAGACTAAAAATAAAATGTGTATCTGATTTTGATTTAGATCTGTCCCTTGAGACAGTGTGAAACTGTCTATCACCAAGAATACATCACTATAGGAGGATTAACTGTTCACATGCAGTTTAAACATCAAAGTGTTTGTATGAAGTCATGGAAAATGAGTAATTTGTTTTATCATTCTCTGTGAAAACACAGAACGCCCCTTTTCAAAGTAAATAATCTTTATTTTAAAACCAGAAAGATTAATAGCGCTCGCTCTATGGAAGAGACTGCTGTTAAGTAAAATACCATTAATACTGCTTCAGTCAGTACAATTGGTGTTTCTTCCTCTTATCGGTACCATCGGTGCACTGTATCAGTACCTTCTGTTCCCTGTTACACAATGAGCAGACAGATGTGATTGCTTTCTTTAGGATTATTTGTATGCATTATGGCATACAGCTTTCCAATTTCTGGGAAAAAAATTAACAGTACTTAATTGCCCTCTATGTCAGGTGCTTCTAACACCCTTTTTCGCATTTTATCTGTGCGGCTAAATCCATCTCTTTTAATAGAATAGAGGGTAGTCATTAATGGTACAAGTATGGCATTTGATCCACGTTGAGGAGGTTGCTGTACATTTCATTAAATTACCAGACCAATTCTGTGGGCCAGCTAAAAGCTCTTCCATCACCTTTCCCTCCCATTCTTCAATGTATTCTTTTGTTGCTGCCTTCTTTATTGAATTTCCCCTAACAAACTTCGCTTTTTTCTTTTTCTGTTTTTATTTGCACATCACTACCATTCCTTTTACCGGTTTTATGAAACAGGCACACATTTCTGTGTCTGAAAATGTTAGCGTGCGAGTTACCCTATTCAAATCACTTCACAAAGTGCTCAGAAAACTGTGAGAATTTTAGAATATAAAAGGAACCGTTCTGGTTAAGACCAAAGGTCAGCCTAGCCGAGCTATAGACATTGCAACAATGGCCAAAATAAAATGCTTAGGGAAGAGTGTATGAACAGGACTGACATATATTTTGTTTCCCACTCATTCATTCTGATTCCAGCCATTCAAATTTCAGAGACTTCCAGACTTAGATGTAGTTTCTATGAATTTGGAACCCTTCTATGGTCTTTCTCATTCATGAACTTGCCCAGTTTTCTGCTTAAACCCATATAAAATTTTCTATCTTCATGTGACTTCTGATTTTATGCAAATTGGTCATTTCTCCCCTCAGGCATCTGTCTTCCTGGCTGAAGAGTCCTGGTTTTTTGAGTCATTGTACTTAATCATTTCTCACATGGAAAGAGCACTCCATGGCTTTGATCATTCTTGTCGCTCTTCTCTGACCTTTCCCTATTTCTGTTCTGAAATAGAGGTCCACAGCTGCACTCAGTCAAGATGCCAGCACACTGTGGATTCATACTTGGGAATAATTATGTTCTCTGACTTTTTTTTCCTTTCCTGATTATATCCAGTGTTGATTTTGCTTTTCTGATTGATATTGAGCACTGAGTTAGCAAGTTTTTGGAAATATGTATCATTACCCCATGGTCTACTTCCTGAGCAGTAATGGTTAGCTTAGAGCCCATCATTTTGTGTGTGAAGTTAGGTTTAAATTTTAGGAATCTAATAATTATGTTCTCTGACTTTTTTTTCCTTTCCTGATTATATCCAGTGTTGATTTTGCTTTTCTGATTGATATTGAGCACTGAGTTAGCAAGTTTTTGGAAATATGTATCATTACCCCATGGTCTACTTCCTGAGCAGTAATGGTTAGCTTAGAGCCCATCATTTTGTGTGTGAAGTTAGGTTTAAATTTTAGGAATCTAAAAAACCTTTCAGAAATCCAAGTAGCATATCGTCCTCTTCCTGGCTGAAGAGTCCTGGTTTTTTGAGTCATTGTACTTAATCATTTCTCACATGGAAAGAGCACTCCATGGCTTTGATCATTCTTGTCGCTCTTCTCTGACCTTTCCCTATTTCTGTTCTGAAATAGAGGTCCACAGCTGCACTCAGTCAAGATGCCAGCACACTGTGGATTCATACTTGGGAATAATTATGTTCTCTGACTTTTTTTTCCTTTCCTGATTATATCCAGTGTTGATTTTGCTTTTCTGATTGATATTGAGCACTGAGTTAGCAAGTTTTTGGAAATATGTATCATTACCCCATGGTCTACTTCCTGAGCAGTAATGGTTAGCTTAGAGCCCATCATTTTGTGTGTGAAGTTAGGTTTAAATTTTAGGAATCTAAAAAACCTTTCAGAAATCCAAGTAGCCTATATCGTCCTTTATCCACATGATTCTTGATAAAACCAAAAAAACAAGGACTGAGTATGCAGATCACCAAAGGGTGGTGTTCTGCTTTCAAGATTACATTTAATAATGTAACTGATGAGGACTAGCTGAGGCACAGCTTAATTTTATATTTTTCCACAAAAAGTACATGAAATAGAGGGGATATATTTAGAAGACACTTGGGGAGAACAGATGATGAGCATCTTCCTTAATTCTATTTACAGACAGTGTTGACATGAGGTCTTGGCATTGGAATTTAGAGAAAGAATTGAAAAATGCGATGGCTTAAGGCATGGGCTTACACTTAGGGCCTGAGTTCCTTTTATGCTGAGAACAGATCACAGGTCTTCTTTATTAAAATGGGGGGGGGCGGGGGGGGGGGCAAAAATCTTTGTAGTTGGAAAAAGATTTGCTGTAAACTGAATATATTTTATAGCATGCTGAGGAGCCACTACATTAAATGTGTCCTGTGTCCCAGGCAACTTTATTTCAACTCTGTGTGACATCTCAAATGTATATTTTTCTGCAGTTCATAAATAAAATACTTTAGCAAAATATGTTAGGTAGTATATACCATAAGCTTAAAATATTTATGGTTTAATTTGGTGCTGGACCAAGACGAGAGATTGAGGGGTGTTACAATTTTGGGGTTATTTCCTGTGAGGAAGGATTTTATTTCTGAAGGGGTAGGGGAGTTGTTGGTGTTCAAAGTGAAAAACTTTGGGACATGTGTCCATCAGATCTGTGTGATACTAGGATGACTGCTGAACACTAGGATTCAGTATTTTGTTTCACATATAGTTAAGTTTTGGATTGCTTAGTGTCTGTTGTCTCTCATATATTTCCCAGCCTTAGAAACACACATGCAGACCAGTACCAGGGACTACTCTGGGAAGAAGTAGCAAACATTGCATCTCATCATCACCAGTGGCTGGGAAGCTCAGAGCGCCAGTGCTTGTGGGGCTGTGGAAGGGCTGCCTAGGGAAGGTGAGGGCCAGCAAGAGCTTTCAGTGCTAGCCC
>NW_008795405.1:4972543-4973542 GCF_000699145.1 Aptenodytes forsteri | reverse complement strand
GGCGAGGGGCGGGGAAAAAATCTTTGTAGTTGGAAAAAGATTTGCTGTAAACTGAATATATTTTATAGCATGCTGAGGAGCCACTACATTAAATGTGTCCTGTGTCCCAGGCAACTTTATTTCAACTCTGTGTGACATCTCAAATGTATATTTTTCTGCAGTTCATAAATAAAATACTTTAGCAAAATATGTTAGGTAGTATATACCATAAGCTTAAAATATTTATGGTTTAATTTGGTGCTGGACCAAGACGAGAGATTGAGGGGTGTTACAATTTTGGGGTTATTTCCTGTGAGGAAGGATTTTATTTCTGAAGGGGTAGGGGAGTTGTTGGTGTTCAAAGTGAAAAACTTTGGGACATGTGTCCATCAGATCTGTGTGATACTAGGATGACTGCTGAACACTAGGATTCAGTATTTTGTTTCACATATAGTTAAGTTTTGGATTGCTTAGTGTCTGTTGTCTCTCATATATTTCCCAGCCTTAGAAACACACATGCAGACCAGTACCAGGGACTACTCTGGGAAGAAGTAGCAAACATTGCATCTCATCATCACCAGTGGCTGGGAAGCTCAGAGCGCCAGTGCTTGTGGGGCTGTGGAAGGGCTGCCTAGGGAAGGTGAGGGCCAGGAACAGCTTTCAGTGCTAGCCCCTTTCGTGTGGGAGCAGTGGCTGGACGTTTGCGATTTGGGAGCTGGGCAATGGAGTGGAAAATCAATGCTTTGATGAACATAAGGCCATTGTAAATGAAGCATGAAATATGAATGAATACTGCTTTACTGTGGTAAAAGTGAAATGGTTGATTCTTATAGGAGGGAAACATTAGAGATTGATAGATACCTCTAGGCAATTTTACTTTCAAGTGGAGATGTATAGTAGCATTTGGAAAAAAAAAAAGGTATTTTATAGTTATAAAAACATTTCTACACTATAATCTGTGAAAAACACTGTAAACGCAATATGTAGGCCTCCTGTCTGCATCCTGAAAAAAGAAGAATC
>NW_008795405.1:4969904-4972221 GCF_000699145.1 Aptenodytes forsteri | reverse complement strand
CAAGTGATGCACAGTGCAATTGCTCACCACCCGCCAACCGATGCCCAGCCAGTCCCCGAGCAGCGGCCCCCCCGGCCAGCTTTCCCCAGTTTATGTACTGAGCATGACATCACATGGTATGGAATGTTTCTTTGGCCAGTTTGGCTGTGCCCCCTCCCAGCTTCTTGTGCACCTCCAGCCTTCTCAGTCGGTAGAGCATGGGAAGCTGAAAAGTCCTTGGCTAGTGTAAGCATTACCTAGCAACAACTAAAACATTGGTGTGTTATCAACATTGTTCTCATCCTAAATCCAAAACACAGCACTGTACCAGCTACCAGGAAGGAAATTAACTCTATTCCTGCCGAAACCAGGACACTCATGGAGCAGGCAAGAAAGAAGGAAGTATTCTTTTCTTGTTAGAAGAAATAACCTTTATTAATTCTGACTTTGTGTTTTGCAAAACTGATTTGCCCTACTTTATTCACTGGAAGTCAGCACAAATATGCACCTTTCTGTCCTTCTAGGCTTTTTCCAGCATTTGCCATGGTCAGTTGTCAACGTTGCAATTAAGGACTTTTTTGTTCTGGGTGTCCTCAGTGCTGCCCATTTCAGGAAGTGATTTACCTTTCAGGCATAACTTCATATATTTAGTCTTGTATAATTCCTGTACATTTTTAAAATTCTAACAGAATTAAGGTGTTAGTATAAAAGAAAAGCAAAAATACTCATTTTGGGTTCATACCTAAATTATCTCCACTTTATTTTCCCTGCCTTATTTCTATTTTCTTGTTCTTGCTAAATGACTAAAGAATCTTTGTTTTACTCTGTTTCACTTTTGACAGTTCTTCCTGTAGTTCTTGAAATCTAAAATATCCTTCCTTGCTGGTCAATCCTTTTACCCCATTTTGTAGGCTTCTTACTCCTCCTGTTGTTCTTGAAGCAACAATTCATCCAACCCTCTCATAAAATTCTCTCCCCTTACCTGTGATAATGGAGTTGTTATTGTTCTAGTACCTTTGACTGCAATGTATTCTTGTTCTCTTCTGCACTGTGTGAAGAGTAGAAATTATCCTGGAAAAAGGGCCAGATTTGGGAATTCCCAAATATTTTTCTCCTACTGCATCTTGCATTCCTACTGCAGAATGTAAGAGTGGGATAAGAGAGCCCTTTTTTAGCTGAGCATACAATCTAAGGGTAAAAAGTTTATTCCTAGACAGTGGGAGATATTGTTTTAACCTCATTAGTCTCAGAAGGAAAAAGAACCCAAATATCTGGAAAACTGATTTAACCAGGTGGTTGTTTTATAGATCCTAATATCATCAGCATATTAACTGCCAGTACAAATTTTTCCTAATTACAGAAAATTAGAGAAATACATTTACATACCTAATATTTTTGCATATATATAATTACATAAACAGAAAAAACAGTCTCACATCCACTACCTAATTTAGTTTATTGGGACTGAATATTGGTTACAAGTTCAGTGCTGTGAGATGCAAATGAATCCCATTGTTTTGAAATTTGACCTTCATTTGTTATGGAAAGCATATTTCTTACGATCTTAAAAACTGAATCTTTGGAACTGTTAGGAAAGAAGTAGACAAGACAGACATCATTGTTTCAAAATTGATGGTGTCTGCACTTAGGTTACTCTGTCAGTTCTGGTTCTCCACTCCTCACTCCCCTTCTCCATCTTAAAAACCACAGAACTAGAGAGGCTACACAAGACATAAGAACAATCAAAGGCATGAAACTTCTTCCATGTGAGGAACAACTAAGTACACTGCGACTCTTCAGCCTGAAAAAGGTATGGATGGTGTCCTGGTTTTGTCTGGGATAGAGTTAATTTTCTTCCTAGTAGCTGGTACAGTGCTGTGTTTTGGATTTAGCATGAGAATAATGTTTGATAACACACCAATGTTTTAGTTGTTGCTAAGTGGTGCTTACCCTAGTCAAGGACTTTTCAGCTTCACTCTGCCAGCGAGAAGCTGGGAAGGGGCACAGCCAGGACAGCTGACCCAAACTGGCCAAAGGGATATTCCATACCATGTGACGTCACGCTCAGTATATAAACTGGGGGGAGTTGGCAGGGGAGCGGTTGCTAAGTGGTGCTTACCCTAGTCAAGGACTTTTCAGCTTCGCTCTGCCAGCGAGAAGCTGGGAAGGGGCACAGGCAGGACAGCTGACCCAAACTGGCCAAAGGGATATTCCATACCATGTGACGTCACGCTCAGTATATAAACTGGGGGGAGTTGGCAGGGGAGCGGCAACCACTGCCGGGAACTGGGCTAGGCATCGGTCAGCAGGTGGTGAGCAATTGCATTGTGCATCACTT
>NW_008795405.1:4949326-4963262 GCF_000699145.1 Aptenodytes forsteri | reverse complement strand
CCATGTGACGTCATGTTCAGTATATAAACTGGAGGGAGTTGGCAGGGGGGGCGGTGACCGCTGCTCGGGGCTGGCTGAGCGTCGGTCCGCGGGGGGTGAGGAATTGCATTGTGCATCACTTGCTTTTGATCCCTTTTTCTGTCTTTATCTCAACCTACAAATTTTACTGGTTTTTTTTTGATTCTCATCCCCATCCCACTGTGGGGGAGTGGTAAGCAAAGGGCTGTGTGGTGTTTACCTGCCTGCCGGGTTAAACCACAACAGATGGGAAAGATTGCAAGAGGTCTTTAAAATGGGAAGTTGCAGAGAGAAGATGAATAGAGAGTGGTTGTACACTCTCTCTTATAGTATATGAATGAGAGAGCGCATAATTAAGCTGGCAAGTGGTTGTTTCAAAGGAAAACGTGATGGCTTTTCATACATTATTTTATTGTAATCTTTTTGTATATTATGTTATTGTAATTTGCAATATTGCTTATAAATTATAGGAGCAATGGCTTGTTTACTTCATTGTGCAGGTAACTGCTTGTCTATATAATTAATAGCAGCATGTAAGAAAAGATTTGTGGTCACTAGACAGTCATGGTAGCAGTATGTATAATAATTTTAATAATACTGCTATTAATGTGTTATATAAATATCCAATATTTTATGTTGCTTTATATATGTACAATATATTGCATATAATGCTATTTAATATATTACTAAATTATTAATGTACCTATTACATTGATATACAATATATAATATACATTCTATTTGTAATAAAATATTAATATAACAATATTGATATTGTTATCTAAGCTGCCTGCTCACATGAGTGTTCATTTCATTGCTGTTTCTCCCATTTCAGTTTTTTAATAATTTTTCATGTGATTGATTTTTAACTAAAGCAATATACTTATGACCTATGCTTTTAAAGAAACACAATCTTCTCTAAAGAATTAGCTTACATGGATATACACTTTTTTATAACAATGAAGCCTGTAGATAGTTCTTTCCGTATTAATCATTGGTAAAGTATTTTTGTTGTTTGCTAATACTACTGATGTTTCAAGGTTTGTTATACCTAGCATAGTACACTATTACAATCTTGACTCATTGGGTTGCTTTTGAATATTGTCAGGGAGCTTTATGTAATACAAAACACAGCTTTTTGGAGCAGACTGCACTTGTGCTGAGAGGTCCCACTGATTTTTCTTATCCTGGTGTGATTGAAAGTTTTAGTCTCTTCAGGTCTTAGGTCTGGGATCTAAATGGGATGTTTTTCCTGTTGGTCAGATTGAGAGTTTCCAAGACTAGCAAACAGAGCTTTTGTAGTTAAGTGCAAGTTAACTCAGTTTGCACAGACTTTACAGCGTAACGATACTTGACTTCAGGATTGATGAATTTTATTTGTTGTATAGATTTTTGCTTTAAAGAGCCAGGGCAGTAATGTGGTTAATGAAGACCATTATTGGTAGGTTGCATACCAGGTTAACAGAACTTTAGCCAAAGAAGTGTCATTTATAGAATTGTGGAGGAAATACCAACTGTTGTTCAGAAAGTACAAACAGTATTGTTTCTGATTGCTCTTCAGCAAATAGAGGGGCAGCCTTTGAGATGCTCCAGAGGCATCTGGCTTATGGGGCATGACTGCTCTTTATGCATGACCAACCAACTTCACCTGTGCACAAAACCCAAAACATGATACTCATTTTCTTCAGTTCTTTGCATCTTGCTACAGACTAGATTTTTTGTGTCACGGGTGTGGATGTGAAATCTTGTTGTTGAGTCCAACCCTAACTCTCTGCAGAGTGGTAATTCATCTTTCAGCAGTACATACTGTATGTCTAAACCAGAAATATGAAATTTGATTGTTCTATTTTTAGTTAAGTGCTAACTGCCCATATTTGTATTTGCAAAAAAAAAAGACGTTTCTACTATGTGTTTAACTACAAAGATATAAACATTATGAGTATATATTTATATTTTTGTTAAATGAACTTTACTCCCTGAAGTGCAATAAAAGAGAATTTCATTCTGAAGGCTACATAAACTCCAAAATTGTAAATAAATATTGTTCTGCTCAATAAACTAGTAACTATTCATGGAGATTCAAATTAAGGAAGCTGTGCTGAGTGTTTTCTTTTGTCCTTTTTCCTTAACAGCCTGTACTGTTGACCTGTTTAATTTACAGACACATACATACCTATAAACCTGTTTCCATAGATGTAATAGGTTTTTAATGTTTGAAATGGCTGAAAGAATTGATTAATTTTTTATGGTTTATAATGTGTTCTGTTCTTTAGAGTACTCGAGTAGCTTTAGACCATCTGGAGTCTGTTCCTGAGAAACTGAGCCTGTTAGAAGATTTCAAAGATATTGGAGTGAGAAAGATTTCATTTGACTCTTTCAGTAGTTCTAAAATATTTTTGTTAATTAATGTCCTCTCCATATGTATAGAAAATTGGTTAATAAGATATTTAAAATTACATATGTACATATTATACAAAAACATACAGAAATTTATTTTCATGTTTATACAGATTTTTTTGAGGTTATAAATTTAGTCCTAATTAGTAACACTGCTGAGGTGCTCCATAATGTAAGCAAACATTGGTAACTGGGTGTAATAGATCAAGTCCTAATTACTGGTTCAGAATATTTGTAATGAGTGGTGAACTCTGATATTACTTGTTAAAAAATGAAAATTTTGTAATGAAATATATTATGCCAGTTATTTTAATATTTAAAGTAATGAGTGAAAATAGGTGAGCTTTAGGGCTTTTTTTCTTTTTTTTGTTTTGACATAATGCCAATATTTGTCACTTATTTCCCCAGTATCACTATCAAATCAAGGTATGTTTGTTTGGACACAGTGGGACATATAGACAGCAGTGGTAGAGTACTGTCAAGAGTGATAAGCCTCAGATTAGATCTTCAGTGGCTAAGTGATTAAACCCCACTCTATTATTCTTACTTTCCATACATGAAGTTGGTGGTTTACGAAAAAAGAATTTGGAACCTCATTGCACAATATAAATTTTAAATCAGTATTAAATCACAGATCAACAAATGCATAATGACTTGCATTTTATTTGCTAAGAATTACTCATCCTGAGGTAGTCATAAACATTTCAAAACATACTTGTTTGGAACATTGTTTATTCTAAGTGTTCTTGCATGAGGTCATGTATTAATAATTGTACATTATTTTATCGCTGTCATCATCAACAGAGATAGGAACACAAATGCTGATTGAAATATTTGGGTTTTTTTAAGAAAAATATTGTTAAGATGTATAGTTCTAATTTCACATTCCAGGTATCCCCAGAAGAGCTTTTTGCTCTGACAGAGGTTGACATTTGCCTTCTGTTTCCGATGGTTCCGCACTGCTAAAGGAAAAATTCTGCTCTCAGCTAGGCAAAACAGAAGCTTGAATGTGGGGTTTCTACAGTCTCCTTCACACTTGCTCTCTCTTGCTTAACGTTACTATGAAATGACGTTGTCATTTTCTGGTTTGCTGTAGTTATCACTTAGCCAGCATTCGTGAGACTGGAACCCAAATTCTTTGGTTTAATTTGAGTTCTGTCCTTCTCCCTGATGCTCAGTTTTTTAAAGACTGTTTTCTTAAGATAAGTCCCTACCAACAACTGTGTATTGTTTAATAAATAAATTATTATTCAAGAGAGCTAAGCTTTATACCTCAGCTGAGAATCATGTCAGTTTGGAGTTTCATTAATTCTTCTATTTGAAAATAATACATTGGATTTTTTGTACAATAGCATATTTTACTCTCAGGTGGTATGCATGAATGAAGTATTTCAAAGCCATTCATTGCTTTCCACTGCTAGCAAGTTCTTCCCTCAGTGTTTTCACAGGAAGGGAGAAGGAGAGAGAAAGTAAATTTTTGATAATGCCTCACAAGTTGTCTGGTAGTTGTATTCATTCAAGTGAATCATTAGCTAGTTCAGTGAGAAGCGTTATGTTTTCTTATTTGAAAATACTGTTTAGTCCAGCTCCTTAGAACACTTTTTTTCTTCAAGTGCTTGTTTCTACGGTATTGTAATGAATTTTTCACCATTACAGAATTTCTTTGTTAGAAGGTGTGATATTTTGGAGTTACAAGAAATCATTCACCAGTTAAGGATGAGGCTGTTAAGATTTTAACCTATCTTCATTTTAACATTACTTTTCTGTACTGAACATTATGCTTTCGTATGGTCCCTGTATTTCAACCTCTGAAAGTTAGTAATTAATAATTCACATTATGAAATCATTTAGATCTTTCAATGTATTTCTAGGAGTCCCATTGCCGAAGGGAGATGATTGAGGAAAGGTATACAAAGTATAAAGAAATAGTGAGTTCTCTACAGCAACAACTGGAAGATTCAAATCAAAAAGTCCAACAATTCAAGGTATGTCTGTGTACTCCACTTCTGTTTCCTGATTACTTTCAATCAGCAACGTAAGCTTATTTGATGTATATTAACTCCTAGTATAAACACAGACTAAAATAACACGTGAATGTTTCTGTTTTATGTAGCTGCCGTGGCTGATGTAAAATTTGATGACAGAAGTGTTGTCTTCATTGTAAAGTGCCGTGGATACTTTCCAAAAATCTTTAAAATTTCACAGAAAAGTGTCTTACTATGTCTTACTACTCTGAAGTGTTTACCTGCTTTGTCAAATTGCTTTCTACAGCAATTTTTTTATTGGTTTGTTCAATTTTCCCTTGTCCTTTCATGTAAAAGATAAACATAGAAACCTGTTTCCTCCATTAAAAGGATGATTAATTTGTAGATCATGTATAGTGATTTTTCAGTAGCTGATCTTTGCATTCTTTACAGAAGATAGTCTATAATGTCTATTTCATACATAAATGAAAGCCAGGCAAACAGAGGGGAAGTGATTTGCTAAAGGTCACTCAGCGGACTGATAGCAGGGCTAAGCATAATTTCCTAACTCCCTGCAATACAAATCCAGTGCTCTTGTTTTAGAAACGTTGCCTGTAATGAGTTCACCTTTCCAATTGTTAACACGCTTTCTTTCTCTTCATATTAGCTTGTTCATTGTCATATCAGTTCTCACTGAGTGCCATTGTGGTAGCAGCTTACTTCGGCAGAAGTACAATTTCTTACGGACGTGGTTGAAATAAATGATCAGAACTGAAGATTCATGCTAGTATTTCTGCAACTTACCACAAATCAAATCACGATTCTTTGGCAATGAATCTTACCAGTGTCTCTAAGCAGTTGAGCTCAAAATCTAGGATCACACACCATGTATCAAAAAACTTTAAGCTGTTTGTGTTCCCCACCTCCTCCATAGCGGTCTTCCTTCTGTAAAATGAGGACTTACTTATCAGTAGGTCTTTTTAAAAGTGGAAAAGGTAAAATAAATAGAGTATTTTAGCTTAGTAAGTTGCTGTTGTAAGAAGAAGGTATTAAGCTCCTTGAAAAAGCCATCTTGTTCTTCTGTAAGAAAGAATTGAAAGGAAGAAACAGGGCAGATTCACTTTCAGTCTGTTGCTAATTATAATCTTTGTTTCTTGAATTTCTCTTGCCTTTACACAGGAGTTACTAATTCAGTAGCCACTGAAATTTGGAAAAATTTTAAAAGCTAGGTGGAATGCAATCAGCTGATGGTAGAATATAATATTGCACTAAGTTGACTGAACTTACTGAGCTCGCATGATTTGAACTCTATATTCAGAATCCAGTATAAAGCTGATTCCAAAACAATATTTCCTCTTTCTTTAGACAACAGAGAGCAATTAATGGCTTCCATTTAGTCAGGCATAATCGGGTTTTTGCATGACATACAGTACTCTTTGCTCTAACGGCTGTTACAAATAGAACAGAATGTTCAAAAACAAGAAACAGGTGCTAATCTGATTTTAGTGGTCAGGCTAGCTTAGTCTAAAAAAACCCTTTGTAATGCTTGCCTTTCTTACACTCCTTTGGAACTAACTCAAATGCATTGTTGTTTAATTTTTTTTATTTTACTATTTGTCAATTGGGAGTCTGTAAAATTGATTGGTGGAAGAGTGTAGGCTTGAGGACATCAAAGTTCATTCTTTCCGATAGTTTTGATTCATGCTCTGTACACAACGTAGTGCTTCTGCTATACCAAGTAGACAGATATTTGGTAGGTGATAAGAAAATGCATGTTTTAAAAAAGGGAGTTCTTGTAAAATTTTTACTTTGACCATTTTAGATAAAATTACTTCTTCAATTAATCTTTCTCCTCTGTTACGATCTTCTTTCTAGCCTTCCTAGTAATACACTTCTTTCAGCTTGCTTGCCAATGTTAATCTCAGACAGGCATTATCTAATCCTGTGTCCTAGCCTCTTTTCATTTTAAGGAGCAAAAATGAAACCAAAATTGAATGTTCCCCTAAAAGAAGTTATTTTTATTCCTTTCTTATGATTTAATTTGTCCCCACTCAATCCTCCTACTCTGTAGTCTCGTCAGATGGCTGTAAAATACCTGTTGCTTAGAAGCCCAGGAAAATCATAATTGCTATTTGTATGTTTTAAAATGTAACATTTCCAGTAATAAAGGAGGCCAGAGGCTGGCAGAATACCATCAAGTACAACAATTGTGATTTTTCAACTAAGAAAGGCTGAGTGATAGTAGATACAGAAGAAATTGGGGGGGGGAAGAAAGTAAATATAACGTATAAAAATAAAATAAATAATAGAGAATACCAACTGAAGCAAAATCAGAAGAGAAAGCTAGAGGAAAACTAAAGATAACTGTTATGATTGATAGATGCAAATATTTTAGGACAGTTTCCCTGCCATGAACAACCGACCATCTAGTCAAACACAGCATACAGATGTAATTGTAAATGAAGCACGTGAGAAAAGGCACATTCTGTAAGTTAAAACTTCTGTAAAGAGAAAGCCATTCTGTATTGCAGATGCTGGTAGAAGCACCTTGCTTGTTTAAAAGCTCTGTTCTAAGATAGCGTTTCTGGAAGCAGAATGAAAAGACAAAAACTTTTTTTTATTCTTTAAAAGTTGTTGTTGTGCTATGTATGTATGGAGTCTCTCATCGGCACATAAGGGGATTAATATGTATAATTCCCATTAGTCTTAATAGAAGTAAATCCCTCTTCAGTGATGGGACAAAAGCTCATTGTATCTCTAAATTAATGTTGCATTTTATTTTGTTTTCTGTTTAGTTTTCAAATCTTAGTATCAGCATGAATGATAAATTGTAAGATGTTTTAACAAGATTCCCTGAGGCTGTTTATTATAAGAATTCAGTAGCAAAATTGAGTGTTTTATGAACTGATGCATTTGTGCATTATTATCTCTTCTCATTTCAAGAAACTGAGTAATTTGGGTACCAAGCCAAGCTTTTAATCTTATTTTGGAAGGTATTGCAACTGGGGACTATTTGCTGCAGTGCTAACAAAGATTTATGGAGATTTTTGTTTAAATGGCCTTTTTAAAATGATCTTCTTTTTTTAGCTGATAGACCAAATGACTTACTCAGCAAAAAGCTATGCTGTATGGGTCTAACCATAAATAGTAACATTGTGCCTCAGACTTTATTAAATGGTTTAACAAAAAGATGAAAAAGCAACTTCAGGTATTTTGATATGAGAAATCAATGAGTTTGAGTTTCCTCAGTGGCAGGGAAAATGGATTTAATTTTTATTACTACTTACTTGTGGAACTCCAGTGAACTAATGTGGACCATTCATTGATGAGGAATTCATCATTCACTGATGTCTGCCCTGCCACTATGCTTTGTCCTGAACTGTGGATGTGATGTAAACAAGAAAGAGAGCATTTTTACAACTTACTGTAGTGACAAAAACTTGCAGTGCTCCCAATGCTTTTCTCAAGGCAAAGCAGTTTTTTGCAGAGATTTTATAGTGATGAAATGGGCAGGAAATTCATAAGCAAATTAATTTGAACCTAGCTGCAATACTGAGAATTCTGAGAATTCATATCATTATTTTCCAGCATGTGTGAAATCACAGCATATACCTGTATGTGTGCTACTGTATGTTTTTTGTTAAAGTTTACAGCTGCTTGATATTAACAGATAAAAATTATTTTTATTTCGCTGCCATAGGATGTGAAAATGGATGCTGAAATTTCTGATATAGAAGTGGCTGCTCCCACTTCTAGTCGGCAAACTCAAAACAGCTTTTTGTCCAGCTCACCGCTCTCAGATTCAGGTTGTAAGTATTGTTTCACAGAAAAAATCTACAAGTAATGTATTATACTCTTTTAAAGCTGTTTTACTTGAGAGAGTAAGACACTCTACTTTTTGACAAAAAAATGCTAGAGCCATCTAGCAGTCTTCCTGTGTTTTAGCTTTAGATACTGGATGGATGCCTTTGTCTAGGAAGTACTTCATTACATCTCACTGATAGTTGTTTGGTTTTTTTTAACTGGGACATACAATATATTTTGTTTGTCATCCAATCCTATGCCAAAAAAAGGGCTGCACTTGGATTCTGAATCTCTGCATGAAGAATCATACCTGTGTAAGCTGCGTTATCTTTTCAGGGACCAGAGAGACATCCTCAGCCAAGGATCCTTTCCCAGATCTTTCATTTGTACCAGTTAGTCTTGTGCTTGTGTAGCAGTTTAACAGTGAAAGTTAAATTCACTAATTCTGCTTCTACTTCAATAGTTGTTTTTAACTATTCTTTCTATCCCCTAATGCAAACACAGCTTGTGGTCATGCAAGGTCATGCGATCTGTGATACAGCTCGGAACTGCTGAGCAAAAGATAGGACATATTAGATCTTTATCTGGTACAGGCACACCTTTGCATGACTGTCAAAACTAACTTAAAAAAAATTTTTTAAGGTTTTTTTTGAGTGTATCAGCACATGGATATCAGAATACTTTTCTTCAGAAGGATATCACCTTCCATTTCTTTTCAATATAGCCAGTTTGTATACTGGGAATCCATTCAGTAAGTTGCATTCTGTGTAATGGAAAGTCCTATTTCAGGCTTCATTGCGCTTTCAAACCTTTGCATCTTAGTGTGAGTGCTGCAGTACATTACTGCTCACCAGTAAGTCCTGAGTCAATTTGATGAGGTTAAAAAGAGTTGGTTTCTTTCCTTTCAGAATCTGTGGATTGCGATTAATACCTTTTTGCAGAGCATACTGAATAACAATAGTGGGAATAAAGTGTAAGAATGCCTCCATCTGATCTATACTTCAGGAACAGTTTCCCCTGACTCAGAGTTGTTTTTCCATTTTCCCTTGTCAAAGCCTTGCAAGTCAAAGTACAGCTCAGCCTCGTTGGGGTATAGAAAAGAAAGAACCCATACCTTGCAGGCATGTTGGACTAGATGACCTCCAGCGGCCCCTTCCAATCTCAACAACTCTGTGATTCCACTGCAAAAAACCTGCTGAAATGTAAAGATGCAGCATAAATGTTCCTAAAATATTACAATATCTTTATATTGCTTAACCTGAATGGAACTTGCTAGAACTTTGTTACTTTAGTACTTTTTAATCACTTTTAGGCAGTTGTTGGAGAAATAGGATCCATGTGATCTGAATACCAATCTGATGAACCAGTGCTGGGTATTTATTCTCTGATTCAACTGGTTTTTACCAGCGCTAAGCTTTCTGGAGGTAAAAAAATAAGTGATGAATGAAAGACAGTAGTGATTCAATGTTGATCATTATGAAATATTTGCAAAGTCTTCAGCATGTGAGGAGGGCTCCTTTTGAAACCATGTTCAGGCATGGCTGAAGGACTTTTTTTTCTTGCTTAAAACTTTTAGGAAGGTATTTTCCACATCATAAATTAAGCTGAACTTCATATTTCGTATTTTCAAATCCCAGTTGTTTGGTTTTTTTTAACTGGGACATACAATATATTTTGTTTGTCATCCAATCCTATGCCAAAAAAAGGGCTGCACTTGGATTCTGAATCTCTGCATGAAGAATCATACCTGTGTAAGCTGCGTTATCTTTTCAGGGACCAGAGAGACATCCTCAGCCAAGGATCCTTTCCCAGATCTTTCATTTGTACCAGTTAGTCTTGTGCTTGTGTAGCAGTTTAACAGTGAAAGTTAAATTCACTAATTCTGCTTCTACTTCAATAGTTGTTTTTAACTATTCTTTCTATCCCCTAATGCAAACACAGCTTGTGGTCATGCAAGGTCATGCGATCTGTGATACAGCTCGGAACTGCTGAGCAAAAGATAGGACATATTAGATCTTTATCTGGTACAGGCACACCTTTGCATGACTGTCAAAACTAACTTAAAAAAAATTTTTTAAGGTTTTTTTTGAGTGTATCAGCACATGGATATCAGAATACTTTTCTTCAGAAGGATATCACCTTCCATTTCTTTTCAATATAGCCAGTTTGTATACTGGGAATCCATTCAGTAAGTTGCATTCTGTGTAATGGAAAGTCCTATTTCAGGCTTCATTGCGCTTTCAAACCTTTGCATCTTAGTGTGAGTGCTGCAGTACATTACTGCTCACCAGTAAGTCCTGAGTCAATTTGATGAGGTTAAAAAGAGTTGGTTTCTTTCCTTTCAGAATCTGTGGATTGCGATTAATACCTTTTTGCAGAGCATACTGAATAACAATAGTGGGAATAAAGTGTAAGAATGCCTCCATCTGATCAGTTTCCCCTGACTCAGAGTTGTTTTTCCATTTTCCCTTGTCAAAGCCTTGCAAGTCAAAGTACAGCTCAGCCTCGTTGGGGTATAGAAAAGAAAGAACCCATACCTTGCAGGCATGTTGGACTAGATGACCTCCAGCGGCCCCTTCCAATCTCAACAACTCTGTGATTCCACTGCAAAAAACCTGCTGAAATGTAAAGATGCAGCATAAATGTTCCTAAAATATTACAATATCTTTATATTGCTTAACCTGAATGGAACTTGCTAGAACTTTGTTACTTTAGTACTTTTTAATCACTTTTAGGCAGTTGTTGGAGAAATAGGATCCATGTGATCTGAATACCAATCTGATGAACCAGTGCTGGGTATTTATTCTCTGATTCAACTGGTTTTTACCAGCGCTAAGCTTTCTGGAGGTAAAAAAATAAGTGATGAATGAAAGACAGTAGTGATTCAATGTTGATCATTATGAAATATTTGCAAAGTCTTCAGCATGTGAGGAGGGCTCCTTTTGAAACCATGTTCAGGCATGGCTGAAGGACTTTTTTTTCTTGCTTAAAACTTTTAGGAAGGTATTTTCCACATCATAAATTAAGCTGATCTTCATATTTCGTATTTTCCAAATCCCAGAATGGTGCTGAGAGTGTTTTTAGTTTTGTTCTTTTGCCCAGATGGTAAAGAGCTATTTTTAAAAATAATTTTTTTTTTTAAAAAGCAAACAAGTAAGAAAACAGTGAATGTGTTTCACTTTTTCCTATTTGTTTTTAAGGGAAAGGAACCAGATACAAAAATCTTTAGAGATTTAGTTTCTTACTTGTATTCTATAAAAATCCATTAGTCAAATTTTCTGAGGCTAAAACAGATAAGTAGGCATATCCCTGATTTGATTTGACTCTGATAAAATGAAGGTGGTGTTCTTAATTTCTCACTTTGCTGATTCTTTTTTCCTAAGAGTTAGTGCTATTATATGTTCTTTATGCTTAGTAGGTAAGTATAAGAGCAAGTCAGGTGCCCATTGTAGATGCCTGATGTCATTTTAGATGTCCTAGAGTATGCTTCTAGCTGTCATTCCAGGAAGGCATAGGTTTCTCATAGGGCCCATCACATCTTTTGCAGCCCTTTGTGGATATCTGTGGTAGCTTATGGCACTAAGGTATGTGAATTACTCCACAGAATTTGGTTAGTGACTGAATGTTTTGCCTTTATGCTGAACCTGATCTCCACTAGTCAAATGTGTATTTTGAAGTTGTTGCTATTGTTCCTGAGGACAGTGAAAATTCTGCAGTGGTATTAACATTAAGGAGCTTTTCTTGTACTTGCCAGTGAGTGGCAAATTATAAAATCAGCTACTTCAGCCATGTTAGTCACATAAACGCCATGAACTTTTAATTTCAGTAATGATATTAATTAGTTATAATTTGAGACTTTGACAGTGAAGTATAATTTGAGGTCTTTTGCTCCCAAACCTCCTGTAGCTTTTAATAAAACTACTTATAAATGTCATTACCTATTTTCTGTGATTGATTTATCTCCTTACTTCTTCAGAAACAGAAGAACAGACTTTTTTTTTTCATTTACCTTTTGGAGCAGTTTGTAAGCCTTTGTGATTTAATGTGTCCCCACTCCCTCTCTCTTAAATTCACGAAACCTTACAGATTATAGAGTCAATATGTAGTACTAGAAGCTCCGTTCCCAATGTGGGTCTCTTAGGACTTACAGAGAGCACCAGGGAGGAGAGCAGACACGTTTGATATAATTTAATTTATCTGCGAGGGGGATCCTGGGATTTAAGTTTAAAATTGGTTGAAGAAAGAGGGACAAAAAGTATGGGGGGAAAAAAAAAAAGGAATAGCAATCTACTTCCATATATATATATTTAGTAAAAGGTTGCCAATGCAGCAGGCAGTTAAAAGGAAAAGTAATTAATATTAACATTCTGTTTTATGTCTGGTCTTCATGTTTCTGGTATAATTTCTACAATTGTAACAGCTTTTCCATAACAAACTATTTTAAAGATGCTGTGGGAATTAGCTTTTATTTCTATACCCATTTTCTTAGAAAGGAAGAAGTCTAACTCTCAGTTATAATTTATACAAGGAAGCATTGGTTTTCAGTCTGTATTATTATCAGACCAAAACGGTGTCTAAAAAGTCACTACTAGTTGTTATCTAAAGAATAATCCTCAGAGATTGTTTTTCACGGCCACTGTATTTTTCTTAAATTTTGTGTTACAAAGGTCCCTAGAGTTACACATGCTTTGCATGAATTGGGTCCTGCCTTTCTCTTTGTACAGTTCATCACTTCAAGGTTTTAACCTGGATGGTTTCCCAGAAGCCATATTGCTTTCAGGCTTTCTATTGTTGTTGGGAATTTATGTTGCAGGGCTTCATAAACTGTGACTTTAGGGAGAAGAAAATAGCCAGCAGTTTTCCCAACTTCTGTAGCTGGGATCACAGTCTTCTCTGACCCTTTGTTTCTGGTGATACACAACTCTTGTGTCAACATGGTATATAGTAGCAATGATATCATGGTTGAATAAAAACAAGTTGTCCTGAATGTTGATTTTATTGTCATAACAATTAACTCCTGCAATGTAAGCTGATGTCTGTCTTTATCCCTCTATGTATATTTTTTCATAAGTTCTTAAGAATATTTGTATTGACATTTATAAATAAGTAACGTAATTAAAAGTAAAAAGACATTGTAGCATCATGATGCTGTGGGACACCATTCTAGAACCAAACCTTCTAAGGCTGCTCAAGGATAAGAACCTGGAATGATTGGAAACTTGACATCATCACTTTGAAAAATGCAAATTGATTTAGTTTAGCAAAGAATTTTCTGTATGATTTTTCACTTTACTTTGAATACTGACCACAGGAGGTACCGCTGAAATAGCATACAGTAGCATAGTTTTGGATCAATACTGAAAACTTTGTGCTGAAAAATGATAACTCACTGTTTTACTAATGTCCCAAACACAGTGACTTCATTCTTCTCCCGAAAGTGAAAACATCTCACTCCTCCTAATCAAACTGTGAAGACTTGCTCCCTATTAAATAACTTTTGGTTATATACTGCTACAATTTTACTGGACTATTAAAAAATTGCACTCTGGGTATTTATTACAAACAATCAGGAAGGACCACTTTTCTTATAGAATCATAGAATCATAGAATCATTGAGGTTGGAAAAGACCTCTAAGATCATCAAGTCCAACCATCGACCCAACCCCACCATGCCCACTAAACCATGTCCCTAAGTGCCTCATCTACTCGTCTTTTAAATACCTCCAGGGATGGGGACTCAACCCCTTCCCTGG
>NW_008795405.1:4935735-4948677 GCF_000699145.1 Aptenodytes forsteri | reverse complement strand
GATCCCCTCATCCAGATCATTGATAAAGATATTGAACAAGACCGGCCCCAAAACTGAGCCCTGGGGAACACCGCTCGTGACCGGCCGCCAACTGGATATAACTCCATTCACCACAACTCTCTGGGCCCGGCCGTCCAGCCAGTTTTTTTTTTTTCTTACACGCTTATGATATAAGGAAGGCCATTAGAAGAAAGGTATGTTGTATAAGCTGATATCCACTTTCTTCCCCTTAATTTCTGCCTTTTGCTTAATTGCTAGATGTTTGGGTATTTGGGTTTTTTTCCTCCAGCACTTTATCATAAGATGTTCTGTCAATTCATATTGCCTAGATTTTGATGCAATATAATGTATTTAGAAATAAGCATTATATATGCACCCTGCTGTGAATGTATATACACAGAATGGCATCCTATGAACACCTGTTCAGTGTCACTTGTTGACTTTAGTCTATGCTATTGGTAAAGATATTACTTTGGGAATTTTCTGAGTGGTTTGTTTTGTCTTATTTAAACAAAAATGCTGGAAAATTAAATGGAAAATAAATGTTAGTGGAATTATCAAATTTTTAAAAATGAAGTTTACATTTCTTCTGTATAAGAAAGCTCTTGGCCATGCCTGTATCATATAGTTTTTAAATCTGTTTCTCTATAAAAATAAGTCTGTTTCTCAATTCATAGCATTATGAATATTAAATATTTATTAATAGCATATTGCTTGCTCTGTAAATTATAATATTGTATAATGAAATATATGTTTCGTATAAACATTGATGGTCAGTCAGCAAAATGTATTTCTCTGAAGATGTTTAATTACTTTTTTTGTCTGACTTATTTCTAGCACGTATGAAAAGAATGGTTCCTTTTGATACAAGTGCCACCAAGGAAGATTCCAATGATGTTGCTGTCAGTGAAATCAAGCTGCAAGCAGAAAGAGGGAAGCAGTAGAACATTTTACAAAAACACACCAGCTTTCTCTCTGGTAAATTCCATTCCACTCTTTTTTGGTTTTGAACAGTAGTAATTCCATCTGCTGTAGGAGTGATGCACCCTTAATGATTCAGCTATTGCCAAACACTTAGAAAGAGCACCAAGAGTGAGTCTAATGAACTCTTGTGATAATTTATGTAACTTGTACACCAAAGGTTTTCTGGGATTATGCTATTCTCTTGCATTTGTTTCTGCAGTCCTCCTAAACTAAATTTATTGTATTCCTGAAATATTATGAAATGAAAGACCTGTGGCATTAATCTTTGCTATGAGCTTATTTACCCCTGTACAGGAATTGTTCTGACATTTGGTTTTTTATAACATTTAATAACATTATAAATAATGAAAAAATATTCAGAAATTACCTTTGTCCTAATATTTATTATGAGAGTCATTATACAGTGTTGTGCAGACACATTTGTGATTTTAGGTTCTTCAGTTTGCAACAATCATTTAAGAAAGAAGTGATAAATATTAAACAAAACCAAATTTCCTCAAAATTAGTGGAAACTCATAGCATGATTTCAGGTTCAGCATATATCCGTTATAATCTGTTTAGAATTATTCTTCTGACCAGAACAGTTTTATGAGATGACTTCTGGTAAGGCACTTAACAGCACCTGAATCTCACCCATCTGTATTAAGCATGTTGAAGGGCACTGCTACGTGGCTGTGAAAATTTTAATAGCAGGGTTTAATGATCATATATTTATTCTGTTTTGTTCTCCATTAGAAGAGATGTGTCATATTGATTTTAAAATGCTGTGGAAATACAATATTGCACAGTTGTATTTGTTCAGATATCTCTATTCTAAACAAATTGGATACAATTCTGCATTACTGTGGTCTCAAACAGCACATCACAACAGAATTTTCTGCTGTCAAAAGAAATGCAGGTGTTTCTGATGGTCCTTGTTTTATTCTCCTCTCTAGTGCTTCTGGTTGAATCACTACTAATGTGCCTTAAAAAATTTGCCAAATCTATCAGAGTACTGTAGCAACATGAACACCGTTGAAACCATTCTAGTTTGTAGGCTTCTTTCCTATTTCGGAATCCTACTGCTTCTCTGCAACACTGTCTTTTTTTAGCACTGTAGGTGTCTCAGACATAATTCGCAGGTCACTATGTGCCATCTGAAAACACGACCTTTTCTTTTTTTTTTTTTCCTGAAGACGTGTTCTGCAATCCCAGTGGGTTCTCTGGGCAGTGCACTTACTTGACAATCCCCTTGTAGTCAGCCTGTTTCAAACAGGACTTCTTGCTGAGAATGTCAAAATCAGACAAGGAAATGAGAAAAAAAATTAATTCATTTTCCTTTCCTTTTTTACAAACTTAAATTACTTAAAATTAAAAAAAAAAATCTAATTTGGTTAAATAAGTTTTCTTTACCTTTTGTATGTGCATAAAGCTATGCATTGTAGTGCTGGCATTGGCTTTTTGCAGACTTCTGGCACATCTGCTCATTCAGAAGGTCAAGAAAGCAAAACAGGCGCATCCATCTCTTCTGATCTCAACAGCAATGACAGGGCCAAGTCAAAAACATAAACAAATAAACTTCTACTCTGGAGAAGGCAGGACAAATAGAAACCTGTTTGTGTCATGGTCTACAAAGAGTGTGGATGTCATGAAGCAGTGTGTAGTTCAAGCCACAGTTACCATAAACTAAACTTACTTTAAGTGTATCCAACATTTGTAATTTATTTTTTTAATTAGATCAGAGCACAGCTGGAAATATGGTGTTTAAAGTATTTTAGCTGGTTTGTCTGGTAAAACATTAAAAAATTGCAAAATAAAATGTCACCAGCTTGCAGACTTTATGGTACCTACAAATTATGGCTAAAAATATAGAACAGTCCTTTTAAAATATGTTATAAAACAGTAGATCATGCTCTCAAAACACCTTGTGTTGTAATGAGGTCTGATGCATGGATTGCTGATGGATAAATGTATGCCCAACCCACTTTTCTGAAGTTGAAAGGATTTTTGAGTGCCTGTTGGTAAATGAATGGGGTTTCAAGAGTCTCAGCTGAGAAGTAACACACAGAAAAATAATGTCCTCTCTTTTTCCTAAGGGATTTGTAAAAATCTGGATATTGATTGCTCTTACTATTTTATGTGTTTATACATTTTTTCCTCACTTGTAACTCAGAAATCTGAAGTTTGTTTCCTTAAAACAATATCACTACTGCTTTATAGTGTTAGAAAACTAAGGATAAGCAGTCTGAACTCCCTCATTATTACATCAAGTATTTAATCAATTTTTGTACAGTGCAGGACAGAAATGTCTACTAGGTGAATAATTTTGGCTTTAAGACTTTGAACATGCTCAGTGCTTAGTATATTTGCCTTTGGCCGTGTGACTGGGTTTTCAACAGAGTTTTATATCCTTTTTTAAAATTTTCTAAAAGGGCTGGTGGAACAGAAGGGAAAAAGTCAAACCACAAAAAAAAAAAGAGGAATTTTTAATGAGTAGGCTTACGGACTCCAAAGCCAGGAAATTCTTTCTTAAATTTACCCTCTTGGCATGGCAGTCCAGATAGCATGTAATATTTGTCTCTCTTCCACCTTTGATAGAGGTTCATATTACAAAGTGAATTTTGTTTCCTTTTTACTAAAGGCTAAAGTTCCATTCATGACATTATGTGAAACTGTCCCTTTGTGGTTTAAGAAATATTTTTTCCATATTGGCCTGAAATAATATTCCTCTGACCAGTTTCAGTTTTTAAAGTAGAAAAACAGATAATTTTTTAATAAAACATTTTGTATATTTCAGATCTTAAAAATTGCTCTCCCTTCTGGTCATCAGATTATTTTAATACTTTAACCCTTTAATGACCTGCTCCTCAATTCTTGCCCAAAGCAGTAGTTTTCAATAATCAAAAAATGTGGTATCCCACCTAAAAATGGTGGTTTGTTTCTTTGTTCTGTTCAGCATTTGGTAAATCAGGCAACTTTGTATATATGTACTAAGTACATACAGATTTAACAAGCTAGTATCAAGCATCCATGTTTTTTTAATGCTGTCCTGAAATACAGTGGTTCAATATTGTTCTTTCAGAAATGCACTGGCCCTTTATTTCAGCATCAAATAATTGTCACTTGAATAACCTTTAAATTTTATGCTTTTCAGTTCCTTAATGTTTTACAGCAGACTTAAGAGTTCTTCTTCTTAATTATTTTTGAGATAGTATTTGCTAAATATTCAAAATAATTTATTTTTATTATGTAATTATGTAATGCTAAGAAAAAAATAAAAGTAACTTCAGGATAAAAAAAAAAATTACAGTGTAAAACAAAGCATTTTTCTTACATTTACTTCTCAAATTTTTGGTGGAAGCCAGTCTTCGGTGATGGTGAAAGTACTCGTTGGATATTCAAACCTCAGCCACATTTTTACTATTTCTCCCATCAAAGTAAATAAAGAAGATATATTAAAATTCCTTAGAACAAAGAAAATACTATTCTAAAATCCACTTTTGAGTTAAGTATTCTGCTTATCAGTTCCTCTCTGGCTTACAAGGCATAGTCTCTGCACTGTGTAGCACTGAATGGATTTTTCATGAATGAAAGTGCCAATATTACCCTGAAAGTAAACAAGTAGGTATTTTTGTAACACTGATACCATTTTTATGGCTAAAAATTAGTAGTATGAAACCTGAATACATTCTCATATCTATAACATGCAGAAGAATTTATTCATAAATTTATGTGGGACTGCTTGTTACAGTCGAATTGGCTCTGTTAAACTCTTCATGCTCAAAGTGTGTTAGTAATATATTTATGCCCCTCTAAGCTCTGTCTTCACCTCACAGAAGTAATTGATACTGAAATTAATGTGAGCTGCAGGCCAATATCTGGGGATGCAGCCTTGTCGAAAATGGATGTGCAGGAGGACATCACACAAATTCCTGTGTTTTTGATCTAACTGTAGAATTTAGAAGCAGATGTAGAGGAAAACTAGTCATAGAAGGAATGGAAAGCAGCTCATGATTAAATTAAAATTTCAGAACACTTATTCTTGGTGTCTTAATTTAAAAACTGCTTTAGAGCTAGTATTTACATCTAAATAAAAACGATCCCTAAATAAGATTCCATCTTGGATAATTTTTTTTTTTTTTACATACTAAAATACTTTCTACTCCAGCAGAACTCATCTCACCTCTTCACTGTAAGTGTGTCTAGGCTGTTGTGAGTATGAACAGTTTTGCTTTTCTATGTAAAGAAACTAAATTAGATTTTAAATCTGAAGAACGTTTTAGTGCCGTATACAGAAGTACAGCAGAGCAGATTCTGATAACCTGTCTTTCAAAAATCTGTAAACTAATGCCTCTGGGAATGTTGACAACAAAAATGAAAGACATTGCTGTGTTTAAAATACAGTGACATCCAGCATTTATAATTTGTGCTAACAACAATAGCTCTCATGTTTCTAAAGCTAAAGTTGCACATCTGACATTTCTCAGGCTGTAAGAATGAGGTTTTGTTTTCTCTTGCCTTAATAGTGGCCAAATCTGTAATATCATGAGCCTTGAGAAAATATGCAGTGATGATATTTTTTAAATTTCTAGTCATTTTATTTAGGTACCTACTTGGTGCTATTTGGAACTAAATACTTTTGGAAGCTGATTGTTAGCATGTTTTCATTAAAGTATTACATTTAAATACAAGAACTGCATAAAGATATCTCTTTTAGGATAATTCTGCTATCTTTATTTGGGGATATGGCTCCTTAATGGGTGTTTTACTTGAATAAAGACAGCAATTGTTTCTGAGTTGTCTGTTATTTTCATCTGTCTTCAGACCAGAGTTGTTCTGATCTCAGACTGCTTTTCTCATCTGCCATAGTGCACTAGTATGTCAGAAGATATAGCATCATTTCTTCATTCACCCCGCATTAATAATTTTGGTAGTTGATATGCCCAGGGAATGACATTAATTTTGAAGGCAGTTGTTTCTTATAACATAATCTCTTTTTATATGAATTCTGCCACTCTTATTTGCTTACTAAAATAAAACCTACTTGGTAAACTGACTAACATCAGATCACATGCTGCCTAACTTTAAAGTTTATCCCACAGGCAAAAGTAAATGTGTCTTACTACGTTTGTCTAGATTTTCTAAATGCTACCGTTGATTCTACTATCAGTTTCTAGAGGAAAATAATAAAGGATAGACTTTGCTGCAATAACCCTGAAATATTATTGATTCCAGGCAGAAAAAGAGGCTACAACTAATTTTGGAGATCTGCCTAAGTGCTTAGTCTAGAACCTAAAAAAAATCATATTACAAAGTATATTTCTTCAGTGTGTCAATATCAAATTGCCCTCAGTAGAAACAGTTGCTGACATCTGAAATATTTCTGAGAAGCGATAGCAAAATTTGCTAAAGATGATCATAGAATCATAGAATCATTTAGGTTGGAAAAGAACTTTAAGATCATCAAGTCCACAGTCACACAGTATCATTCTGCAAATGTGGATTTCTGTGTCACTCACATTGTTAAACAAGCGTCGAACTGGGAAGCCAGCCCAATTTATGTCCTGGCATTAGGCTCTTCACAGAAACCACCAGTGACCCAGTTTTGTACTTAGTGTGGAAAACGATGAGGATGAGCTGTGTTTTACTGCTGGCCAAGAGAACAGTTTGCATCTGTGGCATAAGCTATTTTGTGTATGGAGCTCAATGAGTGCACCATTTTTAATGAGGCTTTCGCTGCTGGGTGCAGTGCTGACAACACAATCTCATCCAAACAGCTGCAACCATGAAGACATCATGTAGCTGGCAGAATTTTTGTTATATGTTTTGACTAACAGAATGTCAATAAGTCTATCAGAAACCATGGAGTTGTTTGTTTTGTCTTCACTGGAGAGGTCTCCAGTGCAGTCATAAAGCTAGAAAATGCAGAAACCTTAGTGTGAGCTACATCAGCAGTGAGGCTCACTAGCCGCACAATGTGAATCTGTTAGCATGTTGTCCATTGATTGGAGGTCTGTAAATTAACAAAAGACTAATCAACAAAGTTTAAAAAAAGTGGCGCAAATTATTCTTATTTGGTAGATAAAAAAATCTCTGTGAAAACAGAAAAATCAAGTATCAAAGTCACGAAACACTTCATTGTTCCAGAATGTGAGTAATTTCTTAAACTTCACTAGAGTGACAGCCTTTTATAGACTATCTTTGAAGCCCCCAAATATATTAATCAACAGACATCAATCCCACTTCATGTCATCTCTTATTGTGAGAGACTTGGTCGCTTTGATTTAGACTTAATTATGTCCCATACTTTGGGAAATTCTGTTATGTGCACTGTGCACTGAATCTCAGACTTGAAATAATTCCATTGGCGACAGCTGATGTGCTACGTATGGAGTGCTGGCTGGTACAATGTATTTTAACAAATAGATCAGATGTTCTAATTTCAGCCTTGGTATTACATTCCCAAAAGAAAGTGACAAATAGATAACATTTAGACTGTAGGTAAGAGTGTCCATTCAGTGTATTACTGTGGTTTTGAAGGTGAATCACTTTTGAAGTTGAAATTTCTGTATGTGTTTATTAGCAAATGCTGATTTTTTAAAATTTTTTCTTTCCCTGGAGCATGTGAGAAAAAAATATGTTAGTCACTTTTGAGTTCTGGAACATGTTTTGTCATTTTATGCTGCCAGTTTCTATTTAATTTGGGGTTAACTAAAAAAGCAGCTAATTCTGATACCTCATTACAAGCACTCCTAATTAAGTTAGTTGATGCATGAGTCATTTGCCTCCAGATCTTTTGTTTTCATTTAATTTGAATAAAATAGTGTTTTTTACATTTAGTATTCTAAAACTGGAACAAAATTAGTCTTGTGATCTAGCATTTATGTTGGGAAATTCTAAAACTAAGATTGCCCAGGTGTCTTATACATGTGACACTGAACATACTACATCACGTTTCCCAGTCGACTTGCCACTGCAGTACACTATAAAGTGACCTTAAAGAATCTGCAGAATTTCAATGAATTACATGGATGCAGGATGTCTCTGTACTGGTGTGAAGTCAGAAAGGTCAGTTTAATACCTCTAAACCTTGTTGTACCTGTTAATGTAAAGGAGATAGGCATAGTGGAATGAAATTCCTCAACATGCAATTATTTCCTGACATAAAATCCTTGAAAGTCCTTTGCCAGTAGTTAAGCAAGGAGTCCAGCTCCTGATTTAAAGAAAAGGCTCCCTGACCACCTTCCGATATAAGCTCAACTCTCAGCAGGGTATTAGGGACGTGTGTGTGAAAAAATGTGTATCTGTCTTTTCTTTGTTAGGTTTTCATCTTATTTGTCCTTTCTCATGAGTTTGATTCTGTGTGTACGTATAAACATGCTGCTACTTTTCATTCCTGTAAAATGCACCAGAGAAGGCAGCATGTTGAAGCTGACATTGCTGTAGTAACCAGAACTATTGCAGTTTCCTTCAAACTTGATTTCTGAAATGTAAAGGTGTGTTCAGACTTTTAATAGCTATGTAGACGTCATGTATAGTCCTGTTCACATAATTACATATCTTTCTTATAGAAATAGACATGCATAAACATGTTCATACACTGTATAAATTTACTGGTCAAAAAGAAAATTAATCCTTTGTGCTTGGAAATCCTGACTACACTAAAGCTGGCAGAGGCCTTGTCTCTAATATCAGTGGAGTTACATTTTCATGCCGAGTTTGACAAAAGGGGGAAGAAGTATTTTCTCAACCTACTTTTTCATTGCATTTTGGAGGTCTGCAAGTGGACAATATGTGCTGGTCTCGTGAGCAACAAATGCTTACTGAAAAATCCATGATCTTATAAAAATAATTTCATAGCAAAGTGTAAACATTTGGAATAATTTGGCACTATCTCATTTTTCTATTTTAGATTTTTTTTCAAAATCTGAGAAATGGGATTTTGAGTTCATTTGGGCTCTTGTGTAAGCACTTCTATTTTTCAAGAAGATTAAATCAGTTTTAGTTATATAATGAAAACCGCTGTACTTCTAAATGGCATAAATACAAGCTTATGAAATTTGCAAAATTTGGAGATATTACAGCTCTTTGTTCCACTCTAATGTGGGCTACTGCAGCTCTTTCAAAATAATGAAACCTTCTCAAAGGAGAGAGAGTTCATCTGTTAAGGTGTTGTATTTCACACTCACCGCTAAATGTTTTGTTTCACATCAGTTTTTCAACAAAATCTAGTAATTCATTAAGTACCTAAAATGGGAATTTTCATATGTGTAGGCAGAAGCTAATTATACCTTACATCTAAATACCAACACTACTGATAGACAAAATAAAACCAGCTTTGACTATTTGTGAGACATTCTCTAACAAATCTTTTTTGTTGTCCTATGATATTTTTGTTCCAAGATAGCTTCCCAAGGTGTTTGCATTCCAGTTTTTCCATTATCTGCCATCTTCAAGGGGGAAAAAAACAACTTAGCTGTCTTGAGAATTATGTAATGAATTACAAAAAAATAGAATCATAGAATCATTTAGGTTGGAAAAGACCCTTAAGATCATCAAGTCCAGCCAAACTACTGCTTGACTATTACTTTCTGTGAATTGCATGGGTGCACGTAAAACTAAGTCTACAATTTGCATTTTCAGAACACCTCTTGCAGGTTTAGGAACAAAGCATTGTAGAAGTATAAAAGGAGAAGCTTGTTACCACATTATTCTGAAGCACAGGTCCTCATCAACCTGTGAAGTTTGTGGTACTCAGTTACACACACGAGGTCTGACTCATGTGTCACACCAGCACACCAGTTTTATTGTTGTGTGGCCGCATTGACTTCAGAATGCCTATGCCTGATTTATACCAATACGAAGCCAGAATCAAATCTCGTGTGTAAAGCATAAGTACCAATCATAATACTAAGTGCTGAGATCATGTCAAGTAATTACAGTACAGACTATATGAAAGCTGTCTATTGTGCTATGAATATATTGCTGCAAACTGATAGCTTGACATAAAGTCTTCATGTATGTTTAAGTTTGGTTAAGGCTCTACCTGGAAACTTCATATGTTAATTTAATATCAACATTTGTATCTACTTTCTGCAATCAGAATATAAAATGCTGGCCAATGAGGCAGTAACAAAAATAACAAACGTCATTACTTTTTGCTGACTTGGTACTTACTCCAAACTATTGCTGAAAGCAAGGTCGCAAGTGTTTATTGCATCTCAGGAGATAGTTAGTACCTTTGCAGGATCAAAGTTGCTAGCTGTACTCTTAATTTAAAGTGTAACATGAAACATTGTCATTTTTGTAAACTAACAGAATAAATTATTTTTCCAAGCAGTGCATAGCATCTGTATTCTTTTGCCTAACACTGCCAAACTTTTGTAAAGACCTGTTTTATGTAATTGATCTTTTTTGTTTTGTGTGAAATGTAGATGTGTGGTGTGGATTTATGTTGTCCGATTTTGCTTTTTAACTTGCCTCTAACAACAACAATGTGCTCTTGGATTTTTTCTTTCTTTTATTTCTTCTACTATAAAATTTGTTTAAAAACTAAGATGGTAGTTTTGTGGTGAGAATCAGTAGTTTTCTTCAAAAGTGTGTGTTTAAAACATTTATTTAGGTAAAAGATTTGCTTTGCATTATGGACCAAAAAACTAAATCTGGCAACATATTATAGTGTTACAATAGGCGTGTGTCTTTACATTGGCCATGAATCACTGAGTGTTTCCAGAGGTGTCCTTGAATGGGACAAGGCTGTTGTCACACTCTTACCGAGTGTGAACAAGATTCATTTGACTGAACTTGGGTTTGTACAGAACACGTGCCTCCATCTAAATAAACCTGCCTTTGTAGTCAACAGAGTACCTGGAATCTATGGCATCATTCATCTCTCCCCGAAGTAAACACCCAGGATTTGATCAAATGAATTGCAGCGAACTGCTCTAACTATATTGACTAGATCTCCATTTAGTAAAAAGGGAAACCAGACAGCTACCTTAGATGTCTGCATTATAGGTACAAGTCAGGCGGGGTTCACCGTGTCCACCCGCAGGGTGGGGTCTATCCATGTGTGCTTCATCTGGATTCCAATTTCTTTATTGCCTTAAATAAAAGACACCACTGGAGTCAGTGGAATGGGATGCAGTTAAACATGCAAAGAGATTGAGCCATCACAGTATTTAATGGAACAAAAATCATTGCTGCTGGAAAGTTCCACAGAGCTAAATGTCTATGGAAGCATTTCATGGAAAAGCAAAGCCTTGCATTATATTTTCAAATACAAAGTAAAACCAAAAATAAAATAATATGCGTTGCATCATTCCATATAAAGGACTTTTCTTATTCTGGTTTCTCATGACGAGATAGCCAAACTACAGTTTCTTTATATCCTGAGAAATCACTCATCGAAAGCCTGTAATTATTTTACTAATTCAGTTCTCCTCAATTACATATTCCCTTGCCTTTTGGAGTTAAGAGGTTTTGCATGTCTTTTACATAGTTTTGTGATCTGCAGTTGTTTTATGGAAAACATCTTTTTCCCTTCTCAGACCATTTTTTCACTGACCTTGGTGTCTGCAGAGTTGTTTCTCTCACATATTCTCACTCCTCTCTTCTGGCTGCTGTTGCGCAGCAGTTTTTTCCCCTTCTTAAATATGTTACCACAGAGGCACTACCACCATCGTTGATGGGCTCAGCTTTGGCGCAGCGAGTCTCCGTCTTGGAGCGGGCTGGCATTGGCTCTGTCGGACATGGGGGAAGCCTCTGGCATCTTCTCACAGAAGCCATGCCTATAGTCCCCCCTGCTATCAAAACCTTGCCATGCAAACCCAACACACATGAGTATGTTGGTTCTAATTTTACCTGTAAAACTAAGGTCAGTAAGGTTGAAAAAGCAGCTGATACTTGACAGTGTCCTCTAGCTATGTCAACAGAAATCATGAACTTACAAGTTTTCATACGCACAAGCAGTACATGAATAGGAGTAGTCACTGATGCCACAGAAACAGCATCAAGGACAAATTTTACTGTGAATGTTTTATATTTTATTGGAGCAGATAGATGCTATTTTACAGAAATATATTTTGAGTACATTCTTGCATTAAAAAAAGATGTTTGAAAGGAACATTTAGTAACTGACATTAACTAATGATATCTTTTCATTGGATGTAAAAAAGTGATCTTTGGCTCCAGCTACTGCTAGCCCACTGCTAATCTCATTTTCTGGGGTTTTAGGGGTGGGTTGGCCTAAAACATATTAAGTTGGAATAGCTTTCAGATGAGATTATTAAAAAAAAAAAGCATATAAGGATTTTGGCCATCACTTTTCTTGATAGACTTCTCAATAGTTTTTGCCAGCTTCCGTGATTTTACCTGGAAGTTCTGGCCAAATTCCAATTTAATTTGTTGCATACACTTTTTCTACCCTCTGGCATTTCAGTGGGATGTGGAATTCTTTCTTCATATCAATGTTGCTTTTTTTGCACTGCTGTTCTCTGCGGGAGGAAGGATAGATTAGTCCAAAAGTGATCAGGGCAGGGAAATGCAATGGAGAACCTGAGTGATATGAACTTAGAGCTGTCCTACACTCTATATACCTGACATAGGTATGTAACTTTATTGTGTCTCACAGAACTGATTTCTGAAGCATAGGGCCATTGATTTGGTTATAAATCTATAATTGTAATATAACTATATAATATACACAATCTATAATTATATCTATAATTGTGTCTGTTGGTCCACATTTTTTAATCACATTGTTTATATATAAATTATATGTTTTTACAGTAGCAACAGTGTGGAGAAGGAGCTTGACAGTATTCATAGAATCATAGAATAGTTTGGGTTGGAAGGAACCTCTAAAGGTCATCTAGTCCAACCCCCCTGCCGTGGGCAGGGACATCTTCAACTAGATCAGGTGGCTCAGAGCCCCGTCCAACCTGACCTGGAATGTTTCCAGGGATGGGGCACCCACCA